>NC_092080.1:22686818-22989848 GCF_043229965.1 Drosophila suzukii | reverse complement strand
ATTGCTGCAGCAGATCCTAATTTTCAGCATAATCCGGACGCAGAATTCATTGTGGACCCATCTGTAGTAAGAACTATGCCCATGTTTGAAAAGCTTTCCGTGGGAGAGCCTTCGAAATGAGGACAGTGTTTCCATCTCTAGTCTTGGCATTGTCTTTAATATTAAGTCCTAGTATGTAAGAATTCATCGAGGACATCTCTGAGAGATCCAAAGAAATCGGCATTCTCTTTAATTCTAATTTATCGTATTTATTTCGACAGAAAAGAGTATTAAGTGCATCCAAAATTATTTATTGCTAAAATACATCAAATGAAAGATTTAAGTATTCTAATAACAATAAGTAAAATTATTTCGACTATCAATAAAATAGTAAAATAAAATAAGTGCGATATTTATTTACAAGGTTTCATTATTCTTACGAAATATATAAATATTTATAAAGGATTTTTGATAGTAATATTTATTCTACTACTTGAAATAAAAGTGAGTAATTATCAATAAGCCGCTTCATTCAATTGCTTAAAAAGCGCAAACGAACACACTTAACAAATAATATTCCAAACAACTCTGGAATATTGTCCATCTTGATTGCGCCTTGATTTACTCTGAATAAATGAATTGATTAACCAACGAGAGCTTTTAAAGCCTTAACAAAAATGCAGCATATTTTCAGGCTTATTTATAGAGATTCAACAGATTTAAATTGAATATGGGCATAAAATGCTTGATAGGCATTATATGCCTCATTAGTTCTCTGTATTTAAAAAAACTACTAGTTAATTATTTTTTCCATACTTTGCATCAGGGTAATTAATTGTGGTCAACTTATGGTTAACTTAATTGCCTGTTATTCTTTTGTCAAATAAATCCATGGACCATAAGAGCTTATTAATTGACGAATTATAGTCTGCCAGTAGAAAAGCGACTACGGAAAGTAACTGTTTAATTCATTTCATGGAATAATCTTTGCTTTTAACAAAATCTTAACTAAACAAATTGATAGTGGTTATTATATGTGAAAGTAAATGAGAGTAGAGGACTCATAAAAATAGGGCATACACTTAAAATTCAATCAGGTCTGTGTGCAATTTTTACAAACATTGCGATTGTTTATAAATCACGTGTTTCAGTTTTTTTTAAACTGTTCTTTGTTTTACTACAGTGAAAACTTAATAAGTAAACTCATTTACTGCTTTTAATTTTATAATAAATCTGTTACTACTAAATTTTTTAATGATTTACTGCTAAATTTGCTTGCTGATGGACTTTGAACACGTTGAATACATAAGTGGCCGACATATTTGAACATTAAATTCTGAGTTGCCATCCCCATCATCATCAGGGCCATTTTGCAAATAAAGGATTTAAACTGTTTTTGAGCTCATCGTGGTGTGAGTAAAAAGCATATCAGTAATTATGGCTCCTGTGCTCTCAATCCGTGATTCTTCTGGTCTGGATGGGAGGGCTTTTTGGCCCATTCAAGTGATTCTCCTCACCTGTCTGTTGAATGGTTTATTTTCTCTTCCCCATTTTTATGGACAGCCTTTGTGTATTTGCTTTGGCCGGTGCAATGATTGCAACTTTTCAATTTGTATTTACAAAAGCGAAACAATGCGAGGCATATAAATGTGGCTGTCTGTATAAATTGAGCTTTATGTGCCTGTATCGTATGCTCGTTTATTAAATTTGAGCTGTAAACAAAATGGAATAAATCTGCCTTCTTCGTTGTTTTAAATCACTTAAGCCAAGCTTTGGTTGATTCCGAAATTTCAATTTGTCTTTATTATAAAAGGTGGTTTTGTTTTTTGTGGGAAATCAGAAAAGTTAAACTACTTTTCATTAGTTTTAAGTGCCAGAAAAGCGTCTATTTTCATATATGTCTAATGGTTTTTAATTCTTAAAACGGAAAAAAATTATTTACAGTTGCTTTTAATCACTGTTTGTCCACATAAAACACTATAATTACTATGCAACACTATAATTACTACCTCCATTCTAAGACCCTTTTTCTAATGTAGAACTGTAATAAAATCAACCAAAAAATATAATCGAACAGGATATATGCAACTATAATTTTATTAATTAATATTAATTGACTTTGTACAACAGTTTGTAGTTCATATTACGAATAGACATCTATATAAATAGCAGGATCTCTCGCATTTGTATTCAAAGGTATTTATCTTGTTCGTTTAAAACTGAATACATAGTTAAACTCGTGCCTCGCCCCTTTTTTCATGGCTACTTCATCCGCTTGTATTTTTAATTTCCTTATGCCTTTGTTGCCAAATGTAGAAATGGATGGGGGTGTGCAGTGGGAGGGATGTGGGGAACAGAGGGTTAAGGGTACAAAGCAGGCACGGATTTGGCAGAGATTAGCGCTCGGTTCTTGTGGTTTTGTCGGTTTGCTTTAGTTTCGTGTTGGCGGAGTTGAAGTTAATTAATTTTCGGGTATTTGATTGTTTGCCAGGTAATGTGTGTGCTCCATTATAAAATGTTAGAAATTCCAGCTGAGTTTTAATCAAACAAAAAACACCTCTAAACGAGGTAAAAAGTAGTGGCGAAAGCGCCTTTAAAAAAATTTCTGATATCAACAATTGTGACGAAAAATGATATTACATTCGATAAAATAAATAAACTATATTAAATTTATGTATTCGGCACGGTACAACAGAAAAAGTACGTGTAGGTAAATAAATATTTACTGTTGCGGGCCGAAATCATAAATTTAGTATAGTTTATTTATTTTATCGAATGTAATATCAATTTTTGTCACAATTATTGATATCAGAAATTTTTGTTAAAGGCGCTTTCGCCACTACTTTTTACCTCGTTAAGAAGTGTTTTTGTTTGATTGAACAACAATAGGATTTCAAGATATTTCTGATCTTGCCTGGGTTTTTTTCCTTCGCTTCATTTCCTCCGATTTGGAAACCAATTTTACCACCCGTGCTGAATGCCAAACCAATTCCACAAAAACATTCTATACAAAAACAAGGAAGAACGCTATAGTCGAGTACCTCGACTATCAGATACCCGTTACTCAAAGGGAAATGGAGATATGCAAGCAGCAAAGCGAGATTAAAATGCGCCACCTACCGGCGGTAGACAGATTTAAGCGTTATGGGCGTTAGAGTGGGCGTGGCAAATTTATTTTTGGATCAATCGATAGGTATTGACGACACCAATACATTTCAGTTAAAATTTTTTATCTAGCATGCAAACTGTGGGCGTCACAGGTTTTCGCGGTTTGTGGGCGTTTAAGTGGGCGTGGCAAATTTTTTTTTAGGTCAATCGATAGGTATTGATGAGAACAATACATTTCAGTTAAAATTTTCTATCTAGCATCAAAACTGTAGAAGTTACAGTTTCGGGCGGTTTGTGGGCGTTAGAGTGGGCGTGGCAGTCTACTGAAACAAATTTGCGCTGCGTAAGAAGCTCAGGAATCTTTACGCCAAATCTCAATAGCCTAGCCCTCATAGTTTCCGAGATCTCAGCGTTCATCCGGACAGACAGACGGACAGACGGACAGACCGACTCGGCTAGTGATCCTGATCAAGAATATATATACTTTATGGGGTCGGAAACGCTTCCTTCGGCCTGTTACATACTTTCCGACGAATCTAGTATACCCTTTTACTCTACGAGTAACGGGTATAACAAGGAAGAACGCTATAGTCGAGTACCTCTACTATCAGATACCCGTTACTCAGCTAAAGGGACCAAAGGGAAATAGAGAAATGCAAGCAGCAAAGCGAGATTAAAATGCGCCACCTACCGGCGGTAGACAGATTTAAGCGTTATGGGCGTTAGAGTGGCGTGGCAATTTTTTTTGGATCAATCGATAGGTATTGACGAGACCAATACATTTCAGTTCAAATTTTTTATCTACCATGAAAATGTGTTCGTCACAGGTTTTCGCGGTTTGTAGGCGTTAACGTGGGCGTGGCACCCTTTTTCGGTCAATCGATAGGTATTGATGAGAACATTACATGTCAGTTAAAATTTTTATTCTAGCATTAAAACTGTAGGAGCCACAGTTTTGGGCGGTTTGTGGGCGTTAGAGTGGGCGTGGCAGTCTACTGAAACAAACTTGCGCTGCGTAAGAAGCTCAGGAATCTGCACGTCAAATCTCAATAGCCTAGCTCTCATAGTTTCCGCTCTCAGCGTTAATCCGGACGGACAGACAGACGGACAGACGGACATGGCTAGATCGACTCGGCTAGTGATCCTGATCAAGAATATATATACTTTATGGGGTCGGAAACGCTTCCTTCTGCCTGTTACATACTTTCTAGTATACCCTTCTACTCTACGAGTAACGGGTATAATTATATCTTAATCCAACATCGAGGTCGCAATCTTTTTATCGATATGAACTCTCCAAAAAAAATACGCTTTTATTCCTAAAGTAACTTAATCTTTTAGTCATTATTAATGGATCAATTATTCATAAATTAATGTTTTTAAAAATTAAAAGTTTTTTAAATTTTAATATAACCCCAATAAAATATTTTAATTTATTAAAATTAAATTAAGTTAATCTTTATAATTAAAATAAATAAAATAGAAAGATTTATAGGGTCTTCTCGTCTTTTAAATAAATTTTAGCTTTTTGACTAAAAAATAAAGTTCTAATAAAAATTCAAATGAAACAGTTAATATTTCGTCCAACCCAGTCATCGACTACCTCTCATAGAGTGCGGACGTCTGTAACTTTTCTCCCGGCAGTTCTATTCGTGCGAGTTACGATCCACTTTTTTCTTATCTCCAACGAACACCCGAACTCCACCTAACAGCAAGCAAATAGTGACCATGCCCCCCGGGCCCCCCAATCTGGGGGAAAACCGCTTTGCTGTCCTCAGTGAAAGCCCAAAAACTAAAAAGAAAAAACGATCATACCAAAAGTTTTCCGAGGAATTCCCAGAACTCCCAGAATCTGTGCAAAAGAACCCGAAGTTCATCATCATAACCGCAAAAAACTCATCAAAAACCATCTCCGAATTTTCCTGTTTTGCTGTTCATCGAGCACTTAACATCATCAGCAAAGAGATCATCTCAATTTCCACCCTCAGAGACGGGAATCTGCTGATTCTGGTTAAAACCAAAGATGTAGCCGAAAAATTTCTTAAAACCGATCGTCTACACGGTATTTGCGAAATTGAAGCTAAGTACCACGAAGCACTAAACTTTGTTAAGGGGACCATCTATGCGCCTTACTTAAACAACATTCCCGAAGCTGAGATAAAGGCCGAACTGAAATCCCAGAACGTCCATGACGTATTTAAATTCACCCGGACAAATGAAGGGGTCATCAAGCCAACTAGCGTGATCTTGGTAACCTTTGATTTATACAACCTACCGAGCAAACTGGACATTTGTTGGCACACAGTCAAGGTTAGGGAATATATACCCAATCCAATGAGGTGCAAAAACTGCCAAAAACTTGGACATACGGCAAAATTCTGTAAAAACACTGCCATGTGCTGTACCTGTAACCTCCCCCCTCACGCACCTACAACATGCACCAGAACTGAGTGCGCAAACTGCGCTGATAAACACCCTGCCTCTTCACCCGTCTGCCCGTCATATCAACAGCAAAAAGAAATACTCCGAATCAAAACTTCAAAGAAATGCAGCATGCGCGAAGCCAAAATCATCCATAAGCAGCAACAACAAACCTTATCGCCAAAAATAACTTCGGCCACCTTCGCGACCGTCGTCGCTCCACAACAACCATCGACAACACCAACAACAACAGCAACGCTCCAACAAAACAAGCAGACCATCAGCAACCCGACAACCGCAGCAGCATCCAAAGCGCAAGAAATTTCTGCCGTTCCGGCAACCTCCCCCTCTCCCTCCTCCTCCCCTTCCCCCAGACCTTCAATTCCTTCCCGCACCTCCCCGTCTCCTCCCACAACCTCCACCCGAAAATCGTATGATTTGATCAAGCAGTCTCGAGCTCTCAACAAAGAAGTGCGAGACTTTCTAAATGAAACAGATCAATTAAGTTCCCCTAAATATCCCTTAGATTCAGATCATTCTGAATCCCAAACAAAAAACATAGTTAGCGAGTCTGATTCTTCTATGGATCAAGACTTTTAAAACGTAAACGTAAAACATAATCTTTTTATCCTCTATGCCTGTCAAAATTCTTCAATGGAACATAAATGGTATTTTCAACAACTACAATGAACTTACACTAATCCTAAACGACCTCTCCCCCGATGTTTTGTGCCTGCAAGAAACCCACTTGCCCCATAACTTCCAAAACTTCATCAGCCCAAAAGCCTATGTTGGCTATTTTCACAACCTTTCACAAAATACCACAAGCAAGCAAGGTATTGGTGTGCTCATAAAGCAGCATATTCCTCACACCTACAAAGTAATAAATACAAATATTCTTAGCGCGGCCCTTCAACTCAGTCTTGATAGGCAAATTACTATTATAAATATATACATCCCTCCTTCTTAGGCATTCACCAGCAGCGACATTTTAAATATAAGAAATCAGTTCACGGGTCCCCTTCTAATGTTAGGTGACTTTAATGCATGGAGCCCACTATGGGGTTCGCCTGTATCCAATGGGCGTGGCAAAGCCTTAGAGCGGGCCATAGTCGATTCCAATATGATCACCTTAAACGATGGCTCAGCAACCCACATTTCTACCCATAATACACTCACACATGTAGACGTATCTTTCATTTCTCCACGACTGGCACATATTTCGGAATGGTCAGTTTTCAATTCTCCACATGGCAGTGATCACCTTCCCATTCAAATTGTTCTGTGTCTGAACCCCAGTCCAGACAGTTCCCCTCCTTTGCCAAAATATAAAACCGATCTAGCAAACTGGAAACTATTCGAGAGGGAATGTGCCAACTTTCCTCTACAGTGGAAACCAAACTCCATTAACCACCAAGTCGCTCAAGTAACTAAATGCATCCGAGCCGCGGCCAATCGCTGTATTCCGCAAACCAAGTGTATACGGCACAAAGCCAAAGTCCCCTGGTGGAATAGCACCCTTCAGGAGCTTAGAAATGAAAAACAAGCTTTGTTCTACACATTCAAGTCCAACTTGACCACTTCAAACCTCTTGAATTACAAGAAAGCCAATTCTCGGTTCAAAAGGGCTGTCCTGACTGCTAAGCGATCCTGCCTGGAAAAATTTACCTCACGAATCTCGCCCCTGTCCAGCTCAAAAAAGATATGGTCCGATGTAAAGCGCCTAGCGGGAGTGCCTCCCACCCCAATAAAGTGCCTAAAAACCGTAGCTGGGTTTGTTACCAGTGAGTGTCAAATAGCTGAGGAATTTGGTAATACCTGGTCAAATTACTCTGCAGACTGTAATTTCTCTCGGAATTACGTCGATCAAAAACAAAGCTACGTAAACAGCATATACCAACCAAACTCTATATGCAATGCTGCGAAGCAACTTGAGCAAAAATTCAGTCTCTTGGAAATGGAACTTGCCATTCGAACTTCCAAAGGGAAATGTCCTGGGTACGACAGAATATCGTATGCAGTGCTGAAAAATATTCCCCCCACTCTTAAGGAAAAGGTACTTGAAATCTTCAACCTCACTCTTGTCACTGGTTCCTACCCACACGTCTGGAAATCAGCCACAGTAATCCCTATCCCGAAGCCAAAGAAATCTGACCACAGCACAAACAGTTTCCGTCCCATCTCGCTCCTCTCCTGCATTGGGAAAATAATAGAAAAAATGATAGCTCGTAGACTCATGTGGTTTATTACCCAAAAAAACCGAATCTCTCACTACCAAGTGGCATTCAAAAGGAGCCACTCTACCATGGACGCTCTGCTGAGATTCCAACACTTCACGTCGAAGGCCCTTTCTACAAAAAATCACGTATCCGTTCTGGCTACGGATTTTGAAAAGGCTTTCGACCGCGTAGGGTTACATTCAGTGTTACACCAACTTGAACTCTGGGGTGTTGGTCCAAGGCTTTATAACCTTATCAAAGCCTTTATGATCAATAGAACTTTTAGGGTCCGAGTTAACAACTCAACCTCTAAACTACACAAGCTCCACAACGGTATACCTCAGGGTTCCCCTTTATCGGTGTTGCTCTTTATGGTTGCCTTTGAGCAAATCACCTCCATCTTTAACAGACATAAAGATATATCCATCTCGCTGTATGCGGACGATGCCTTTATTTTTACCAAAAAAAAAGATCTCGATTCTGTCAAGGAAACTTTCTCTGAAGTTTTGGAAGAGCTGGAGCAATGGGGTACTTCATCCGGGGCTTCACTCTCCATTGAAAAATGCCAGGTCCTACATATATGTCGTAAGCACAATTGTAACTTTCCCGAAATTGTATTCAGGAACAAAAGTATAAGATATACGGAGAATTTGAAAATTTTAGGGATTACCTTCGACTCTAGGTTTACATTTAAAACACACTGCTTATTATTACGAAAACAGCTAGAATCTCGCCTAAATATAATTAAATTTCTTAGCTCTAAGTATTCTCATGTACATATTAATACTCTTATAAACATAACCAGATCATTAATGCTCTCCAAAAGAGACTACGGTCTCCCGATCTTCGGCTGGTGCGCAGCCACACATATCAAGAAAATTCAACCACCATACCATGGAGCTGTACGCAGATCAATCTACGCGTTTCCTACGTCACCTATAAAGTGCATTCTTGCTGAATCAGGACTACCTAGCATCCCCACAAGGATAAAAGAAACAACCACCCGGCTTATTCCAAAATTGTACACCACCCCAAATCGGTTACTGGCTGACGACTTCAAGAGCACTTTCAAAGAAAGTAGGAAGTATAAATGCCTTTCTACTCTCCGAATATGCGCCAACTTCAGCAAAGAATTGGATCTACCCCCACCCAACCGCTTCAAGCCGCCCGGGCCATTTCCACCCTGGTCTCGGAAACAACCGATTATAAACACCAACCTGCGTATCTCAAGCAAGTGTCACACTCCTAGCTCAGTATATCGCTCCCGATTTCAAAGCGAAAAAGAGCGCCTCGGGGGAAAACATTGGCTGTATACCGACGGATCCAAAACATCGGAATTAACGTCATTCGCGGTTGTAGACGCTAACAACTCCATCATAGCGGGGGGAGGCCTTCCCCTTTACAATTCAATATTCATTGCAGAAGCCACTGCTATATTATTAGCCTGCCGCTTTGCAATCGATCACAAGGGAAAATTTGTTGTCTGCACAGACAGCCTCTCTTCTCTGCTAGCAATAAATAACCCCGAGTATCGCGACCCCACAATACAGGTGATACAAAGGATAGGCAAACAGTATGCCACAAAAATTACTTTCTTCTGGGTCCCTAGCCATCAGGGCATACGAGGAAACGAAGACGCAGACCTGGCTGCCCACAATATGGGCCGCTCCCCAACCTTCATCTTTACTCCCATTAATAGCAACGATATACACAACCTTACATATTACCACTTGGAAACCCAAAAGATGTTGGAATGGAATAGTTTCAACCATAGGTACAGGAGTTTTAATCCTACATGCAGCAAAATACATCTCCCAGCTGCGACCGGTAGACCCCAGTGCAGCACTTTTATCCGGCTCCGAATAGGACACACTCAACAAACACACGAGCACCTATTAAAAGGCCAAAATAATCCAATTTGTAGTCTCTGCGGTGGACTTCCGACCATTGACCACCTACTAAATGACTGTCCTGGTCTGGCTAGCCTCAGGTCATACTTCTTTGGGCCCCAGCTACCTACACAAACCTTAGAATGCCCATCCGCAGAAAACATCAAAAAAATGCACGAATTCATTAAAAAAGCAAAGCTCTCAATATAAAAGTTAAGTAAAATTATGAAAAACAAATGTATATATATATATAAATAAAACCATAATAAATACATAGATCAAATGTATCACAACCAGAGTCGAAGGCCCCCGCAGCCAGTGCTCGGTATTTTGCAATTAAGTTAGTCATTGTATGCTTAGCTTAATTTGGTAAATAAATAAATAAATAAATTTCGTCCAACCATTCATTCCAGCCTTCAATTAAAAGAATAACGATTATGCTACCTTTGCACAGTCAAAATACTGCGGCCGTTAAAAAATTTTCAGTGGGCAGGTAAGACTTTATATATAATTCAAAAACGACATGTTTTTGTTAAACAGGCGAACATTATTTTTGCCAAATTCTTTACTTAAACTTCTTATAAAAATTTATTAAAACAATATAATATACTAATTCTATCATTATTGCTTAATTTTAACTATTAAAATTAATATTTTAATAAATAATTAAAATTTAATAAATAATTTAATTTATAAAATAAATTATAACACATTTTTTAATAATTGCTAATTCTAAGCATATATTTATTAAATTTATTTATTATTTTTAAAAGTTTATTTTATAGCTTATCCCATAAAATGTTAAAATTATAAATTATTTGACTAATAAAATTAATTAAATAAATTTATAATTTCTAAATTAAATTTATTTCTTAAAAAACTAGATACCTTTAAAAACGAATAACATTTTATTTCTAATATAATATTTTAAATAATTTTGTCACATTAACTTATATGTTATATTAACTCTTTTAAAATCGAGAAAAATAAATATTTATTTTTTATTTAATAAACGCTGAAACACAAGGTACAATAATTAAATTTTCTTTTATAATAAAATTTTTTCAAAATTTTTCAATTTTCTTTTACAATACTAACAAACTATTATTAAAATTATTTTTTCTTTAAACAATACTACAACTTTAAAATGTATAGTTATTTCTAATACTTTTATTAAAAATAACAAAAAAGTCGAAGGCCTCGTAGCTAGCACTACATTTCCTATGTTAGTATTAGTTTTGTAAACTTTACTATCATTTACTAAATAAAATAAAAATTAATAAATAAAAACTAATCAATTTATATTGATTTGCACAAAAAACTTTTCAATGTAAAGGAAATGCTTTACTGTATAAGCTTTAAATTGTCATTCTAGATACACTTTCCAGTACATCTACTATGTTACGACTTATCTTACCTCAATAATAAGAGCGACGGGCGATGTGTACATATTTTAGAGCTTAAATCAAATTATTAATCTAAATAATTTTACTACCAAATCCACCTTCAAAAATTGTTTCATTATTTTATCCGTTTAAATAATTTTATTATTATTACTTAAATATAAGCTACACCTTGATCTGATATAAATTTTTATTAAAATTATTGAATGTTATTATTCTTATAAAATATTCTGATAACGACGGCATATAAACTGATTACAAACTTAAGTAAGGTCCATCGTGGATTATCGATTACAAAACAGGTTCCTCTGGATAGACTAAAATACCGTCAAATTTTTTAAGTTTCAAGAACATAACTATTACTACTTTAGCAATTAATTTAAATTTTAAATAATAGGGTATCTATCCCTAGTTTTTTGTTAAAATTTTTTAACTTCAATTATTAATTTACAAAATAATTTAAATATAAAATTTCACTTAATATATTTAATTTTATTTTAATTTAAACAATTTAATTAATACTAAAAAAATGTATTTGTATTATTGGTATAACCGCGACTGCTGGCACCAATTTGGTCAATACTTTTTAATATTTCTATTTCTTTAATCAATAATATTAATTACTGCGAATAAATTTTTATATTTGATTTTAAAATAAATATAAATTCACACAAAAATTTACATATAAATGAAATAAATAACAAATTTTTAAGCCAAAATAAAACTTTAAAATTATTTTAAAAAATTATTTTAAGTTAATAGTTATAAATATTTTTTATTTATAATATTAATTAATTACTATTAATTATCTTTTTTGTAATATTAGAGCACTCGTCATATGTACTAACATTTTCAGATTATTATATATTTCTCTATTTCTGTGTCCTTAGACCAACTCAAAAACGCATGGGGGGTGGTTTAAGCTAGTTGAAAGCATGGATTGAACTACAATAGGATTTCAAGATATTTCTGATCTTGCCTGGGCTTTTTTTTCCTTCACTTCATTTCCTCCGATTTAGAAACAGATTTTACCATCCGTGCTGAATGCCAAACCAATTCCACAAAAACATTCTATATAAAAAATATAGTACTTCAAAGGTGACATTTTTGAGCCAAAAAAATCTAGCTTAATTTTCCTTAACATTTTTTTTCTTTTTCTTTTTTTTCGGCTCACATTTTGCTTAATTCTACTTTATTTATTGCGTTCAATTCAAGAGTGTACCTATATGTATCCTTAGTTGTCTGTTTGTGTGTCAAGCTGCTTAGAACTTACCGGGATTCGAACTCGGGCCGGTGGTGATATGGTGTTATTGCTGACAAGTAACCCCTTTACTCACTCAGCTACCACCGGCGCCGAGATGAGAGCGTCTAGGGGTTCCCTTAAACCTCACCTACTGCGTTTTTGGGAAAAGTTCCACTCTGTTATGATTCCCAAGTTATAATTCTCGGCCAACTACTTCGATTGTCGATTATCGATATGGGTCTAGTGTTGGTAAGGTTGTATCGTCCAGTCCTAATTATCGAATCGTAGTAATAAGTGTCAAATCTGTTTAGGCTTTCTATTCGAATTTTTCACAGTCCTGAGTAGCCTAGAGGTTAGAACATTTAACTCCCGCTCCATAGTATGGGGGTTCAAACCTCAGCTCAAATTTTTTTTTTCCTTTTCTTTGGTTTTTGATTTTGTCATGATTATCTTTTTTGTAATATTAAAGCACTCGTCATATGTACAAAAAAATTTTCAGATTATTATATATTTCTCTATTTCTGTGTCCTCAGACCAACTCAAAAACGCATGGGGGTGGTTTAAGCTAGTTGAAAGCATGTATTAAACTACAATAGGATTTCAAGATATTTCTGATCTTGCCTGGGCTTTTTTTTCCTTCACTTCATTTCCTCCGATTTAGAAACAGATTTTACCACCCGTGCTGAATGCCAAACCAATTCCACAAAAACATTCTATACAAAAAATATAGTACTTCAAAGGTGACATTTTTGAGCCAAAAAAATCTAGCTTAATTTTCCCTAATATTTTTTTTCTTTTTCTTTTTCTTTTTTTTCGGCTCACATTTTGCTTAATTCTACTTTATTTATTGCGTTCAATTCAAGAGTGTACCTATATGTATCCTTAGTTGTCTGTTTGTGTGTCAAGCTGTGGTGGTGATATGGTGTTATTGCTGACAAGTAACCCCTTTACTCACTCAGCTACCACCGGCGCCGAGATGAGAGCGTCTAGGGGTTCCCTTAAACCTCACCTACTGGGTTTTTGGGAAAAGTTCCACTGTTATGATTCCCAAGTTATAATTCTCGGCCAACTACTTCAATTGTCGATTATCGATTTGGGTCTAGTGTTGGTAGGGTTGTATCGTCCAGTCCTAATTATCGAATCGTAGTAATAAGTGTCAAATCTGTTTAGGCTTTCTATCCGAATTTTTCACAGACCTGAGTAGCCTAGAGGTTAGGTTAGGTTATGTTAGGTTAGGGCGGTTGTCGGACTATAGTCCGACACACTTAGACCTCAATGGGTACATTGTGATACCGCATGATCTCGTTTTTCCTTCTCTAGGGTCCCGTTTCTAGTAGTTTCAGCCTGTGTTAAGCTGATCAGCATGTCTTCCACCCGGAAGATTTAATAAAGGCACTTATGTTTTTGAGATTAATCTCCGATAATCTGCATAGGGCTGGGCAGAAGCAGAGAAGGTGTTCTACCGTTTCCACTTCTTCCTCCCTACAGCTACTGCAGAAATCATTTTGCGGGGCTTTTAGCCTGCCGGCATGTGCGCCAACAAGCCAGTGGCCTGTAAGAGCTCGAATCAACATGCCACACTCTGTGCGGCTGAGTTTGAGTAACTCCGAGGTTTTTTTGTTGTTTATCACAGGCCATGTCTGGTGAGAGATGCGACACTGTGGTGCGTTTTGCCAATGGGTGTTGGCTAGTGTGTTGAAGTAGAGTTTTATGTTTAGCTTGCAAGTAGCCATGGGCATACCGACATTCTCCTCTCCTGGGAGGAGAGGCTTGGTGGTGCCCTGCCTGGCTAATTCGTCCGCTGTGCAGTTGCCTACGATGTCCCGGTGACCCGGAACCCATATTAGGCTGATAGTAAACTGATTTGCCATCTCGTGGAGAGATCTGCGACAGTCTGCTATTGTACGGAGTTGGTGTTTGTCGAGTAGATCGATTTAATAGCCGCTTGGCTGTCACTATATATGTTTAGGTGTCCTCTCTGGAGGCTAAAGTTCCCTAAACAGGTTAGTGCTTCTTTTATAGCGTGGACCTCCGCCTGAAAGACGCTACAGTGGTCCGGGAGCCTGAATGACTTTCTGATATCTAATTGTTCGGAGTATTCACCTCCGCCAACGTGTCCTTCTAATTTGGAGCCATCTGTATAGAAACAGATTGCCTCCGTCGTGCCCGGTCGGCCCTGTTCCCATTCCTCTCTATCAGGAATCAGGGCCTCAAAGGGTGTGTGACTGCATTCAATGGATTTGCATAGATCCGTGATCTTCGGAATCGATTTATCATGCTGGAGAATTTTAGCATGGCCAAAAAATTGGGCTTTCCACTGCCCTGTGTCCCTCAGTCGAATAGCTGCCGATTTGGCCCTTTCCATGCCTGCTAAGTCCAGGCTAGGGAGGTTCAAGATCGCATTCAGCGCTTCATTCGGGGTGGTTCGAAGGGCTCCACTAATACACAAAGCCGCCATTCGCTGTACTTTGTTTAGAGGAGTCAGTTGCATTGTTTGTGTAAGGCGGTCCACCACAGAGCCACTCCGTACAGTAGGATTGGCTTGACTACCGCTGTGTATATCCAGTTAACTATTCTTGGGGACATGCCCCATCTTAGCCCGATTGCTTTTTTACAGGAGTAAGGTGCAATGGTCGCTTTTTTGGTTCTCTCTTGGTTGTTTAAGCCCCATTTGAGGCGTTTATCTAGTACTAACCCCAAGTACCTGGCGTGATCGCTAAAGGAGAGATTACAATTGTTTAAAATGGGTGGGTTAAGTTGTGGAATTTTGTACCTACTCGTAAATAGAACAAGTTCTGTTTTCGAGGGATTTGCCCCGAGTCCGTTCGCTATCGTCCATTCCGATAGTATTTTAAGTTTAGCGGTCATAAGATCGCAAAGTGTTTGTGGATATTTTCCATTAAAGATGATGGCGACGCCGTCTGCGCATGCCACGACCTTACAACCTCCTCCCTCCAGAATCCGCAGCAGTTTATTTACTGCGATATTCCACAAGAGGGGTGATAGTACACCTCCTTGCGGGGTGCCTCTGTTCACTAGTCTAGTCTGGGTTGAGGTCCCTAGTGTGGCTGTGACCATTCTGCTTATCAGCAATTTATGGTTTAGCCTCACCATTGGCGGCTTAACTCCTAGTTCTGTGAGAGATTCTGTTATAGCGGGGGGAAGCACGTTATTGAAGGCTCCCTCTATATCCAGGAAGGCGATCAGTGTGTATTCCTTGATGTTGAGTGATTTCTCGATGCTGTTTACCACCAAGTGTAGCGCCGATTCGGTTGACTTACCTTTAGTGTAAGCGTGTTGTGCTTCTGATATTTGCGTCGGGTCTACGGTGGCCCTTATGTGTAGGCATATCATTCTTTCAAAGCTCTTAAGCAGGAATGATGTTAGGCTTATTGGCCTAAAATCCTTTGCTGTGGTGTGAGTGGCCTTCCCTGCCTTGGGAATGAAAACCACCTTTGTTTCTTGCCATGCTGTTGGTAGTTCTCCTACCGCCAGGATGGATTGGAAGATTTTTTCAACCAGTTTATGGCTATTTGTCCTGCTTGTTGGATGTGAGCCGGTGTTATCCCGTCCGGTCCCGACGATTTTTATGGTTTGAAACTATGAATGGACCATTTCATGTTGCGGTCTGATAGGAGTGGATCTAATGCGATTCCCTCTTCTGCTCCTCTTTCAGGAGGATGACCTGCTTGTTGGCTCCCCGGGAAGTGAGCGCCTAGGAGCAGGTCCAAGGACTCTTTACTGGAGTCTGACCATGATCCATTTGCTTTTTGAAGATAGCCCAAAGGCGCGGCTGTCTTGGAGAGTATTTTCCTGAGCCTTACGGCATCAGTTGTTTTTTCTATGTCAGAGCAGAAGGTCTGCCATGCCGTTCGTTTTGCTCTTCTAATGGCCTTTTTATAATAGGCTAGTTCATACTTGTAGTTCAACCAATTAGTGTCCTCATTTCCCGCATTTGCTCTGTTAAACAGGCATCTGCAGTTGGTTCTGAGGATTGATAGTTGTTGTTTAATATAGTTTATTTATTTTATCGAACGTATTATAATTTTTCGTCACAAATGTTGATATCACCAATTTTTGTTAAAGGCGATTTCGTTACTACTATTTTCCTCGTTAAGAGGTATTTTTGTTTGATATCAGAATTTTTTTTGCACAAGAGTTTAAGTACCCCAATACCATGACTAGGAGTCGTCCCCATATGGCTTGGCTATTGAAAAACCAAACACACCTAATCTGAGCTGAACGCCACCTTAATTTAGTTATATGTCCCAATACCTGCAAAAGTAATATATATACATATGTGCATTTGTATACACCTTTTGCTTGGATACTAAAACATAATAAGTCCATAATATTTGCCGGATGTTCTGAAAGTACAAAGTAATCATTTGAGAAGTATTTGCTTATTTCTGAAATGGTTCCTTTATTTTCCAGAAATAGTTTTTTTTTATCCTAGGACACATAATTGTTACTTAGCTACTAAAATGTTCTAAGAATTGTAAGAAAAGTTTTTCTTTCATTAGTTTTAAGTAAATAAATATAGAACTCTAAAAAATAAAGACTATAATAAACTTTCATGTTTCACTTTATTCCAAAAAGGAATGGGCTGTTTACATTCACATTCTAATAAGAATGAAACATAATATGAATATTAAACTTTTTAATAACAAGTTTTATCGCTTCAATTACCTATTTTAATAGCACAAGTTTGGAATCTCAAGGGCTGTATAGTTTCAGATTCCAAGAGAAATCTGTCGTTTCTTACATTTCCCGCCGAACTAGCGGGTTTTTACAAAGTGGTAGAACAAATAGATCAAGATTCCTATTTCAATAACAATAACAGATTTTCCGTTAAAAAAAATCGAATAAGAATATCTTTCATCAAATTGGTTTTTTTCTTGTTAATTCCAATAAGTATGAAATATTACGTATACGGAGCTGAAACGAGTTGCACTTCTTATCGCTTAATATCTTCCAAACGGTAATTTTTGGGGTAAAAAGTGTTATATGTCAAAAGTTGAGGAATCTCAAGGGCTATATGAAAAAATAGTCAAAAAGTGATTTTAAAAAATAACTTTTTATCATAACTCTAATTTATTATATTCAGACAATTTTACTATATGAAGAGTATGTAGCAAATGATTATCTTTTCAGAGATATATAACACGTTTCTGTAGCATTAGTTGTTTAGATACTAAAAGCATTTTAAATCTTTTTTTTTTTTGATTTTCCGCTAAACTAGAGGGTTTTTCCAAAAGTCGTAGAACAAACGTTTTCTATTTCAAGCTACTTTATACACCCATAGGGTTTCCAAAACCCTAAATCTAAGATGGGATGCATACAAACCCACAAAGGGACAAACATTTTCATTTTGGGAAGAAGAAAATCTTGTTTTTTGAATTACTTTTAAACGGAACATCGGATTTCAACAAATGAGGTGTCATTCGACGCGTATTCTTTGGACGTTGATGCACTATGGTCAGTACAAACAAGTGGCCCTACGACACCAAGCAAAGCTTGTTACGCGCGGAGCCCATCACCGTTTTGGGCGAGTAAACATAATCGCGGACAAAGAAAAAGACAATGTAACAATAGACAATTAAAAATACAGGTCAATATACGAATAGACAAAATACATCAAGTAAAACTAATAAGTTACTAGGTAGGATAGTATTATTGATTTGAAGATAGGAAGTGAGTCGGCAGTAGATATTATTTGATATAGTCTAAAATAATCATTGCAAAGTACTCTAAAAGGTTCATGAATTGCATAATTAAACATACAGTGATTTAATACTAAAGGAAAAGGGTTTCTAGTGAATCTATTTGGCACATTAAAATATAGGCGACCCAGTAACTCGGGACTCTCCACATCACCATAAATAAGATTTCTAATAAACGTAATACCAAGCATAGTTCTACGGTTAGCTAACGATGGTAAGTTAATTAGAAGTAGTCTACTAGAGTAGAATGGTAGTATTAGGCTTGTATCCCAGTTAAGTCTCCGTAAGGCAAATATTAAGAAGTTTTTTTGCACAGACTCAATCCGGTCTATATGCACCCCATATTGGGGACTCCAAACAGGAGCGCAGTACTCAAGAATTGGTCGGACTAATGAAATAAACAAGGTCTTTGTGACATAGGGATTATCGAATTCCTTCGACCATCTTTTGATAAATGCAAGCACGCCCCTGGCTTTATTTACCATAGTAGTAATGTGATCGGAAAATTTAAGTCTAGGATTTATGTAGACTCCACGGTCGTCAGCATGCGTTATCCTATCTAACGCACAACCACTCAAAGTATACGTTGAGTAGTGGGGGCTGACACGAAAAAAGGTCATTAGTTTACACTTAGAACCATTTAAATTCAATTCATTATCCAGGCACCATGTTTGAAATGCATTTAGATCCGATTGTAAAGCTAAACTTTGTGCGGGGTCATTATATTGCAGGCACAACTTAACGTCATCTGCGTACATAAGAACCCGTGACTTCGTTAAGACTAATGGAAGGTCATTTATAAATAATGTAAACAGGAGCGGACCAAGATGACTTCCTTGTGGTACACCGCACGTAACTCGGATTAGGGATGACAAAGAGTTTTTAAAAATAACCCTTTGAGTCCTATCATTCAAATAACTTAAAATCCACCTAAGAAGATCACCTGAAAACCCTAAAAGGTCCAATTTCCGGACTAAAATCGGGTGACTTACAGAATCAAACGCCTTACTAAAATCAGTGTAGACCACATCAGTCTGACGATTCTTTCTAAAACCTCCTATAACAAATGAAGTAAACTCCAAAAGGTTGGTTGTCGTTGACCTACGTTTTATAAATCCGTGTTGACAAGAGGAAATAAGGGACCTACAACTGTGTTGTAAATGAGGCGTAATAATGTTCTCAAAGAGCTTCGGTATAGCTGATAGCTTTGAAATACCTCTGTAATTACATGCGTTCAATTTACTCCCTTTTTTATGAAGCGGGATAACAAACGATTCCTTCCATCTGTGTGGGAAATCGGATGTTTCTAAAGACAAAGTAAACAGTTTGTGCAATGGTCTACACAAAGTCTCAGCGCAATACCTAAGCACACATCCAGGGACTCCGTCAGGAACCGAAGAGTAGACTGGTTTGACCCTTTGCAATTCTAAAAGAAGTGAGCTTTTACTTATAACAGGACAACAAATAAAGTTTGATTTAGGAATGACATATGGGTAAGACTGATCTGGAGGACTTGATGTTGAATAGGTGGTTATTCTCAGTAAGAATAAAACTAGCTAAACAGCCGGCGGCTTTTATCCCCACCGAATCCAGCAGCTCCAATTTTCTAAATTTTTACTTTTACACTTTCACCGCTTTTTCTCCCAAACAAATCTATTTTTCGAAAGTCTTGGTATCAATCTTCTTAGTTTTTGCAATACCTTTCGATTGGTGTATCACTCGTTACGATCGAACCATAATGGCAGATTTTCAATTCTGCGGCTAAATATAGTAGTTGTCTTTGCACGCTCTCTTGCGCGCTTCGGCACTACGTGTACTGCCGTCCACAGTGATGCTTGTCTAATAGATTTTATTTTATCAACTGGAGCTATGTAAATTTTAACAGAATAAGAACTCAAATAAAATTTAACAACAGAACCACAATGTGAATGAAATCAGTTACTTGAAATATACAGATCCCCTATTTCTTTTTCGTATGGCGCTCTTTCTCCACGCGTTTTAGAATATCATCCATATTGGTGATTAACCTCTCCAGAATTTCCTCCAGCAAACCGACACGATTATTCAGGCTAAATGGGAAATAGTTAACAAGGCTCTTGATACATAAATTCCGAGTTCTTACCGAACCATATCATGGTTTTCTCCTGGTGGAATATCCTGAAAGTATCGTTGTCTAAAAAAAGTTATTAGAAAAGTTTTAAAATAATACAGGAATGCAAACTGAATTACTCTGCAGGTGTCATGTTCTTTCTCATCTCCTGGGGCTCTTCCTGGGCGGCGTTAGCATCCTGTTCCGCCTCCTTGTCGTCCTCGTCGGTTCTCTGGGGTTGAGGTCGCCTCTTTCGCCCACAGTGGGTGATCCAGTAGAGCATACCCGCCAGTTTCCTATAGATGTAGGAGCCCAAGTGACTGCGCCCTTGGGTGATTTCACCTTTCACCGTGTTATAGGTCTCCATAATAATGGCCAGGAACATGTTCTAAATAATAAATGTATTAAAACGTTTAAAAAAACATTATAGAACACATCCCGAAAAACTTACCAACAAAATGAAAAACACCAGCAGGATATAGGTGAGGAAATAAATGGGACCCAGGACTCGATTTGCTTGCTCAATGAGATTGTACTGGAAATCTCCCAGAATCATCCTTATCATGGTCAAAATGGAGGTTATGAAATTACGGAAGTCCGGGTGCTTAGTGCCAAACAAAAGAAGGCCCAACTGGGCATAGGCCAGAAAGACGATGCCAAACATTAAACTAAAGCCGGCCAAGTCCTTAGAGCACTAAAGTGGAAGATTTACACATCAGAAATAATGTCTATGCCTTTTGTAAAATGACAAACCCTTTTCAGTGTCGTAGTAAACTGGACGAGTGTTTTGTTGAAACTGATGAACTTAAATATTTTTATCCACACGAGAAAGGCCAAGATGGCCATCATATCCACATAAATAATGTTCCAGAAGCAAAGAACATCCAGACTTTGATAGGTCAATTCGACTTGGGCTTTGGATGTGACGGATATTACTTTAAAAGTGTGCCAGATATTGTACACTAAAGCAAGGTAACAACCCTGAAAAATGTTAAGTTCTAACAAAATGTTTTCCTTAAACAAATAAGATTTGATTACCAGCAATATAACACAATCAAGAATGTTTAACATGGAAAAGAAGTAAATTTTGACTCCTGATTTGCGCATTTCAGTGATTTCATAAATAGTGTAGTAAATAATCATAATATACCAGAAGATATATATTACAGTCATAACCATGCTGCGATCCGTGAAGAAAGAATACATCTTTACCGTTTGCAAGTGGGCCTGTGGTATAACACCACCCGTTGGTGGAATTTCGGCTATTAACCTAAGGATAAATTATTATAGAGTAAAATTCGGATAGAGTAAAACTCTCAACCCACTTGACACTTTGAAAAATGTCCGTGTTTTCGTTAAACAAATTAAACTCCACCAGACAGAGTCGCGAGCCTCTGTCTAGCCAGTGAATGTCCTTCAGATCGCTGATAGTCTTCAGGTTTCTGTCTTTGTCGTAATCCAAGTTCACCGTATACCCGCCGGTGCGGTAAAAAGCAAGTACTGTCCAGATGGGCGTAGAATCAAGATCGTTCATGGTCCGGTATGGCGAGCCCTTGTACATCGCCTTGCGCTCCTCCGCTCCGGAGGAATAAGCCGCATAGCAGGTGTTGAAGTACCGGATAAAGGCGTCGTTCACGTAGCAGCTCTCCTTCCGCACACGAATCTGCCGAAGACGAGGCGGACCCAAGAGTAGGTTCTCGTATAAGAAGACGCGTCCCTGGAAAGAGAATATTTTGTAATCACATGGTTCAAGACCGAAATGATTAATAACTTAGCTTAGTGCTCACAGCTACAAAGCTATTAGAGTACTACCAAACCTTATCCTTATATGCAACCCCAAATCCATTGTTTAACATACCTCCAAATGATGTGAAGTCGTATTGCTGAATGCGGGGCCTTGTTCTGCTTGGCTGTCGACCCTTTCACTGCCGTCCTCGACGGCCTGCCGTATAACTCTGCTGCGCGCCTCCCAATCTTCGTTCGGACTCCCTCGATATCGGAAACCCTCTTGCAACCTGCCTACCTCAGGCGATTCCTCTGACAACTCTTCTGGCGATTCTTCTGGGAACTCCTCTGGCGATTCCTCGTCCGGTGTTTTCGTTGGTGGCCCCTTTCCCGTACTATTAACCGTTGGTTGGCCGTCCAAAAAAGTCATATCGCCGTGGAGTGTTATCAGAAAGTTATATATCAGGTAGTCCCACCAATCCGGCACAGTTATCAGCTTTTCAAAACAAACGGTGACCGAAGGTGCCACAACCAATTCTCGTGTCGTAAAGAGTTTCTTCATCGTGTCGTTGAAGTAGAACATATATGAGTGACGGACAGACAAAACGACTGTGGATGAATTCGGGATAATATTAGAAAGGACCTAAAGAAGTTTTCCCTATGAAGTGGGAAAAAAAGAACGTCAACAAACGTAAATCGTTCGCATGATGTCTTAAATTTACTGGGGTGATAGAAATATCTACATGTCCTTTAATTCAGTTCGAAAGTTATTCCTAAAAACTTTTGGGACTACAGGTTCTACTTACCTAATGATGTTAGGATCAGAAAAATGATAAAGACGGAAAACTCGATGAGGGCTTCGCGCACCTCTTCATCGGTGGTGTAGAGGATGCGGTTGGTTTTGGCCCTGTTTTGTAGTCCCGAGGGCCCCGATATTGAAGGAGCCCTTTGCTCACGGGTTGCTGGCGACGACGTTTCCGGGCTCTCGTTGTTCTTCTTCCTCTTAAATATGTTCAGTCTATCCCTCAGAGAAGGCTTTGCTGGCTCGGGTTCGGAGGCTGCTGGCTTGGCGGCCTTGGCCACAGCGGATGGTCCAGCCTTGGCAGCTGCCGATGGTCCAGCTTTGGCAGCTGCCGATGGTCCAGCCTTGGCAGATTCCTGAAAAGTTATCCGAGTAGCAGCATCAACGCTCGATCGCCTTGTTCCGGGATCCTGAGTACTACCTCGGCGAAGGGTCGCTGCACCAGAATCTGGGAAACTTACCCGAGGAGATGACGAAGGACCTGCATCGCGAACAGTTGTCTTGGCAGATGTCGCCGCACCGGAACCCTGAAGACTGGGTCGAGGAGTTTCCTTTACCGGTTTTTCAGGGGATGACGATGGGCCAGGATCGCGAACACTTGTCCTAGGCGATGACGATGGGGCGGGGTCTCTTGTCGGAGAATCTGCTGTCGAAGGTGGGGCCGTACGGGCAGCCCTGCTGGAAGCCGGCTTATCCGTTCCCATACCTATAGAGACGCGTTTTGTGGCCGGTGGGGGCGGAGGCCCTCGAGCAGGAGTCACATCGCCTGGAGTGACAACCACTGGAGTTCCACGCGGCGATGTACTCGGGGGCGTTTTCGGTGGACGGGGCGGAGGAGGTCCTGGCGGTCCTCCCCCGGGCCTTCCTCCCTGGCCCTGCTGGGCCATTTTCAATGTAAGTTTTTATTTGCTTGCAAGTTTTTAACGTTGAAAAAATTAATGTTTCAAGTTTCACGTTCTAGCGCAGACTGAATAATGTTGTGAGCTGACCCCAACGACAGGCACGTATCTTGAAGTTTAAAGAATGCTTACTTGGACCAATGTTCAGGTACAGGGCAGCTAGCTCTAATTTCTCTAACCGAACCTGGCTGCTTTTGGTAGTGGAAAGTCGAAAACTCTCTTAAAAAATATTTATTATTGTCCAACAATGCATTTCCAAGTAAAGCTTGACTTAGCTAATATTGAAATGTTTTTATAAATTTTGTTTTATTTCGATTCGGCGATTTAAGTCCAAAATGCATTAAAAAAAATAATAACCTTTGATTGGGAGCTGTTTATTCTTATTAAGAAAATAATACAAAATATTTCTTTATTGAAAATGTACGTCCAGTCTTTCATATTATTTTAATGGTAGTTCTAGCTAGTTTTATTTAATCCTTAGCTGGCAGTTCTGTTCTCAGGTAGCACGGTGAAAAAAGAAGATCCAGACAACAGCTGCACATTCGGCGATTCCAAGCATATGCATATTTCATGCGTTAACGCCAACATTTGAATTGCAGCAGGGGAAGGAATGGAGTGCAAGGACTCCCAGCCAGCGCAGGATGCTTTTGATTTATGGCAGTCGTTGTTGGATTCTCGCCCCACTGGCACTCCCACATCCTGGCCTGCCTCCTGGTCCGCAGCTATCAGCGCCAGTTGAGTTGTCAGTTGGCGCATAAAGAATGCATGTACAATAGCGCAAATGTGATCCCTCTCAACGAACACATCTCGGGTTCCTGGGAGGACGGAACTAGCTGCGGGATGCATAGTGACTTTCTTTAAGGCGATTTCAGAGGCTCAGCCGAATGCTGCATTTTAAGCCAGATACCAATTCCCTTCCGAACGTCCTGCAGGCCTTCAAAGGGAACTCATTCTTTTACAATTTGGTCTTTTTTGATATTTTTCCCTGAGGTCGAGTATTTACCACATTGCAAACGTTTTCTAGGCAGAAATATTATTCTATAAAAATAAGTTTTAGGGTTTTAAGGGTTTCAGTATAAGTTTTAAACAAAAGTGAATTGTTACCAAAAAAGTTTTTAGAATATTTAAACTGCAAAACAATTGTACCTACCTTTTTACTTAAAGCCGATTTATAGTTACTTTACGTGCACCGCAAATTAATATTTGGTGATGCTTAATTTTAATGGGTTTTATATAAAAAATATCGTTTTAGGAATCGTGTTGCTATCGACTTCAAAATTACTTCCATCTAAAACCCTTCCCAGAACTACAAAAACAACTTGATTTAAATGTTTAAATGTTTATTATAATATTTGTAAATCTTTGAAACCACTTGATTTGCTTCATTTTTTTAAACCTTTCGATAAAACATTAATTCAATTACAGGCTAAATGGTTTATATTTTAATTTTACTGACTTTTATTTAATTTAGTATCGCCCTCTAACATCAAGTGCAATTTAAGTACAAATTGGACAACATTTTGAATTGCTTTATGCTTGCTTCTTATGCACATAGTTTAAATTAATGAATAGATACTCGGTTTGAAGTTAGAAGCCAAACCAAAATTGAAACAATTTCTGATATTTAATCAGCTTTATTTTATTTTAGCTAGATAAATAAGTTCATTGTTTTTCACCTGGGATTTCAACAGTTTTGTTATGTATTAGTTATTTTATTCTTAGCTTTCCCTTTGAATGTTTCTCCCTACGAACGGAATTTCGAATGTTTTTCGTTTGTTTTTGCCCTACTGTATTGTATTTATATACTTATTTCCTTAACTTTTACCTAGATATTAATTTTCTAAGTTGTATCGTTTGATAGTGCAAAAATTAGATTTCCTCTTCTGTATTGGTTTTTGTTTTCATTATATTTGCTTAACTATTTGGCTTTGAAAAATACTTTGGCGCTGCAGCGCAGCTTACAATTTCTGTATTCTGTTTTGGTTTTATTTTGTTTGTAGGATGTGTTTGCCGACCACGTTGAATAGTTAGATAGATTTCATGAAAATGGTTGATGGTTTTCAGCAAATGTGATTACAAGAAGGATGCAACTTTTAAGCTACTTCTTTGGTAGGGTTGATTTTTGCGTTTAGTTTTTTGTGCACTCGAGAACTTTATTTGTAAGCTTTCTATTTATCTTTAGTTTTGTGTTCACTTATCAGATACATTTTTGTAATTGGTCCTTTGGTTTCAGAACGTTGCTTAAAAGGCACAATTGTTTAAACTAGTTTCATCCATTGATTGTGAATTGTTGGTTGCCGGGTGCCTTGGCCACGCCCATTTAGGCCATACCAGCCCCTTTAGCTGCCTAGTACGGCTTCGCCGCATCCTTGGAACGTTTCAGTTGGACCTTCAGCCGCTTGGTGCCGATCTGAAAGCCATGCATCGCCTGGATGGCCGCGTTGGCCGAATGTGGGTTGTCGTAGGACACAAAGCCGAAGCACTTCGACAGGTTGGTCTGCTTATCGATGAACACCTTGGCCGAAAGGACGTTGCCGAAGGGCAGAAATGTCGACGCGAGATCTGTGTCAATGAACTCCTGAGGTAGGTGATAAATGAACAGATTGCTGCCATCGGGACCTAATTGGGGAAATGACAAAATATTTAATGGGAGCCATGTTTTATTTATTTGGATATTAATACTTAAAGGTCTAAGATATTGCCAATAATACATTATAATATAAAATCTATTCTTTGTTTTATACAACATGTGATATTAAGTAAGTAAGTTGTAACGTGCTCGTTAATAATGTTGGACAATATTTACTTTAGTTATAGACAGTAAATATTTAATGCTTCATTAAGCAAAACACATTTTTAATATCTTAACTAAATCAGACGAAATCAATAAAAAATACTGACTTTCGCATTATATTATTTTGTAATATAACAAGTCTTGGAAAGTTTCGTTAGTTGTTAAAAGATGTGTTGTTTGACTTATAGTCATCGTTAATATAAGGAATGCGATGTTTTATTTTTATAATTATTTATTTTTGGAAAATATATAGACAAAACAATATAAGGCAATAAATATTAATGCTTGATTAAATAAACAGATTTTAAATATCCTATCTAATAAGTCGAAAACAATACAAAAAGATACTGACTTTTGAACTTTAGTATTTTGCAATAACGTTAGTCTTGGAAAGTTTCTTAAACTGTACAACGATTTGTTGTTATACCCGTTACTCGTAGAGTAAAAGGGTATACTAGATTCGTCGGAAAGTATGTAACAGGCAGAAGGAAGCGTTTCCGACCCCACAAAGTATATATATTCTTGATCAGGATCACTAGCCGAGTCGATCTAGCCATGTCCGTCTGTCCGTCTGTCCGTCTGTCCGTCTGTCCGTCTGTCCGTCTGTCCGTATGAACGCTGAGATCTCGGAAACTATGAGAGTTACAATACTGGGATTAGGCACGCAGATTCCTGAGATTCCTGCGCAGCGCAAGTTTGTTTCAGCACAGTGCCACGCCCACTCTAACGCCCACAAACCGCCCAAAACTGTGGCTCTTACAGTTTTGATGCTAGAATAAAAATTTTAACTGAAATGTATTGTTCTCATCAATACCTATCGATTGACCCAAAAAAAAGTTTGCCACGCCCACTTTAACGCCCACAAACCGCGAAAACCTGTGACGCCCACAATTTTCATGCTAGATAAAAAATTTTAACTGAAATGTATTGGTCTCGTCGATACCTATCGATTGATCCAAAAAAAAATTTGCCACGCCCACTCTAACGCCCATAACGCTTAAATCTGTATACCGCCGGTAGGTGGCGCATTTTAATCTCGCTTTGCTGCTTGCATATCTCCATATAGCTGAGTAACGGGTATCTGATAGTCGAGGTACTCGACTATAGCGTTCTTCCTTGTTTGACTTATAGTCATCGTCAATGTAAGGTTTTCGATATTTTTTTTATTATTTAGTTTAAAAATATACAAAACAAATAATTTTTAAAATTAATTTTAGCTTACCCTCAATCTGTTTGCCAGCCACGCCCGCAGCGGCCGCTTGAAGGGCGCTGGCAGTCAGGGGTTGGGATGCGGTTCCGTAGGCGGCTCCATTTGTCAGTCCACTCAGGGAGGATGAATAGGGGTCAGCAGCATTTTGAGGCCCTAAAATGTTGGAGGTGTTATTTAAAATTATTGACTAAAGATACATTTTAGCCAAATTAAAATAATGTAAAGTATTGATAAACTCTATTTTAAATTTGTATTTTCCATTGAACAAATTACCAAGAACAAACACTCACAAGAAGGGACAAGGACAAGTACACACATACATACACACAATGGGACACAGAGATACACGCAGAGAAACATACTTATATTCAAACAAACACGAACCCCATATCTGAACAATAAACGAACCCAAGTTGAGTTAACGCATATGAGATTCGCCCCTTTATTTATGATTATTTTTAGTCTTCCTCTTCACACTTTGTGCTCATCCATTTTATGCGCCCTTTTATGACTTTTTTGTGGCTCTCGTCCTTTCATTATTACATTTTATTTTGATTTTTTCCCTTTGTTTGTATATCACGAAAAAATTTGTTAGCCTTTGTTGTTCGGGTTTCCCGCGTGGCGCCAGTTTTTTAATTGAGCCTGCCAGCCCTGAACCCAACATTTTCCTGGCGCCCTGCAGTTCGCTTTGTGCATTGCCCAAAATTGTTGTTCTTTTTGCATAATCTGCTATAAATTTATTACTTTCTTTTAGTTTTTAATTTTCTTTTATTGCATTTGTGCGGGCATTTTTTGTATGCGCCGAAAAGTATATTGCCGAAATTTAGTGCTTACCATTTTGCATGTGTAAGTTTTAGAACAAATTTAATTTTAATGCTCGCGGAATCCATAAAAGTTACTAATTGAAAAGCTAATTGTAATCGGGGATATGGAAAAATGTTTGCAAATTTTCCCAACTTTGGATGATTTATTTGGTTTTACTCGAATAATTTAAGGACTTTTATTGTTATGTAGAGCAAATTTTGCATTTGTAAATTTAAACAGTGGGCTATTCCTCTAATTTCTGTAAAGTTCTATCCGGACCAAACAGGACCTAAACGTTCCCTTTCTCTCACGTAACAATTTTGAATGAAATCCTATTGCTCAGATATTTTCTTATATCGAATTTCGAATAAGCTTCGCAGTCGCCACATCTAAAAATTCCTTTGCATGTGGTATTTAATATACAAAGACCGTGCTCGAAGTACTTTTAGGCTAACTCCTATTCCATCCAATATCTTCTTGACGCTTCAAATTTTCCCTTTCATATTTTTACCATATTTTCCGCTTTCATGTTGTTTTATTAAAATTTCTTTTTTCTTCCAATGCAATCAAGAACGTATTGTATGGAATGCCATTTATTTATTGTTGTCAGTAACACGGATTTGATTCTTTTTCCCCGTTCGCTACCATTTTCCTGTTTTTATCAATTTAACTTCGGTTTGTTTGTTCAAAAAAGTGTATTTTTTTTTGACAGAGATGGGCAGAATGTGAAAATAAAAACATCAAAAAGTAAAACGACTATGTGAAATTAGAAATGTTCACACAGAGATGCAACTCGGTTATGCCAGCAGCAAATTTTAATCAACTGCTGGGAAGTTGAAGAGTTCAATAATAGGAAATATATATATTTCACCGAAATTGTTTAGGTGACTAGAAATAAAAAACCTGTATTGTATATTTCGTCAAAATATGGCAGAATCATTTATAAATAATATAATAAAGTATGTTGAATATTTCACTTATATGACTTCGGAGTACCCATACCTCCACTAAATTTTAAAGATTACCTTCTCCATAACAACCTATTGAAGAGTTTTGCTTAGCATTAGTACTGTAGATTAAATGGGATAGGGCTTGGCAGGGCGATGTAGTAGGCTCATGCTGTTGGCAAAGGTGTTATGTTAGTTAGGATTATATTGTTAAGAGTTAGTGTTATTAAGTGCCAGAGGTAAAACTCAGCTTTGATTACAATACAGAACGAAACAAAGGAACACAAACAGAAGTACAAAATACATATACAAAAGTGGAACACAACTACCCACACCCAAATACCCAAATACACACATACATATTGATATATATTCACACTCATTTTAATCCCTGGAACTGGGAATCTATCTATCTATGATTTTAACATTAAAAATTTAATAAAAACAATTAAAAACAATTATTCCAATGGACGTTAATTATTTAAACAAAGTAGTAAACAAAGTTGATAATGCATTTGTTTAAATCTATATTTTAATTTGTTGTTACTGGTTCAAATAGGTAAATCTATTTTTGGATAGTTAAAGTCGAGTGAGTTCTAAAATTTCAAATATTTTCTTGACATAAGAATGTAAAACTTTGAGTTAAATCATATTTCTCTACTGAGAAGAGATTCTTTTTCATGATCTACTTACACAGCGAATTCAAGGTCAGCGTCTGGCCGCCGCCCCCTTGCTGGGTGGGCGTGGCCGTGTGACCGATCAGCTGCGACACGTTGTAGGTGGTCGCCGGGGGTGGTGGGGCGGCGGAGTAGGCCAGTCGCTGGTGGTTGTGGAGGCCGCTGGCGGAGCTGCTGCTGTGGCCGCTGCTGTGGTGGAGGGTCAGCTGGTGGTGGGCGGAGGGCGTGGCTAGTAGGGTTACCAGATTCTGCATAGACAGGGATGGAGCGGCGAGCAGTCCAGCGCCAGCAGCATGCCCGGCGGAATGGAGCCCGCCGGGGGGTGGTGCGGGTGCGGGTGGTGCGCCGCCAAGTGGGTGAGATGCTGCTGATGCTGCTGCTGCAGCCGATAGAGATGCTGCTGATGCGGCGCCGACGGTGGGACTGTGCTGGCTGTGGTGGGCACTGTTTTCCGGTGGGTGGTGGAAATTTAGTCCTGATTTTCCATAGTTATTTTTTTTGTTTTGTTTTGTACAGTTTGAGTTGGTTGGTTTATGGTTTAAGGTTTTGGTTGAGTTGGTTGATTGAGTTGATTGATTGTTTGTTTTTTTTGTACATGACCACAGAGTCAATCATAGACATACCAAATAATGTTCAACGAATATTTATATATAAAAAACATAGAAGAAAACACACACCCAATTGGATTATTTACATATACAAAAAAATTATAAAAAATTAATTTCGATTTAATTTTTTGGTTTATGTTTCGGTTTGAAAAATTTCATTTAAATACATACAAATCAAAACAAATAAAAATTTGAAAAACAACGAAACATGAAAATAAACAAAGGGGGAGGGAAAAAACAAAAACAAAATGAAAATGGGATACATAAAATGAAGTAAAGTAAATTAAACTAAAAATAAAAACAGCCCTAATCGGTAAAAATATTAATTTAGGTACCAAATTATAAAAATTAAAAAACATTACTCTTTTTTTAAATAATGAAATAAAATCCATCTATTAAATAATAATGGTTAAAAAAATAAAAATTGAGCTAAAAGTTGCAACAGAATAATAAAAAGGAAAAATCAAAACATAAAAACTTAAGATGTAAAGAAAATAAAAATTAAAATTAAGAAAACGGGGATGCAAAAAATACGTAGGTATAAATAAAAAGTTGACAAAATTAAACATACAAATGCATAGACATAAAATCAGATCAATCGAATGCAGTTAGACATAAGCTATATCAAATCATGTAAATTAATTGCGTAATGTAATTAAAAATCTAAGAACGCTGGGGGAAGGAAACAGGAAATGAAAAATTCTCCGTTTCCCATTTCCGGCTGAGGTTATTCTTATATATTGCATACTTGGCGGCGCTGGCAAAGATTGAAAGCTGTTCTACACAAAACAAGAATCCTAAGAACACACAGAGACAGAAAGGGAGGGAGAGAGAGCGAGCAGGCAGGTGTGGTATGTGTGCGAGGGAGAGGTATGAGCTCAGACATTCACATAAGGAGCCGGGCATTGTCTAGCATATTTAAAGAATATTTTTCAAATTGCTTCCCCGCTTTGAATGAGCTGCCTGTAGATGGTTTTATATTCTATGTGTGCTTGTGTATAGTTTGGCCATCCTCCGGAGCCCCCTTTGTGGGCATAATAAAACTTTAAGTGTTCTCACCTGCGGACAACTTCAGGTTCGTTGCTGTTGCCACATTGGAATTGCATTTGTTTACTTGCCGGGCCTCCGGCTATTGGGGCAGCCATACACCCTATATGTATGGGGCCTTCTTTTCGGCCACCTTTGATGGTGCCGTTTGCCCTTGGGGCCTTTGGCAAGACTTATAAAAATTTCAAGTCGGAAAATGGCCGAAGAAAAGCAGGGAAAACGGTAGACAAAGACGCTTCGTTTTGGATATTCCTTTGCTGATTTCGCTTGGTTCTTACTATCAAGTAAGTATATATCTCTAGTTGAAAATTACAACTTATGTTCTTAGTTTCTGCAATTTTATATTTATTCCTTTTCAAAACTTTAACTTCTCTATTAACTCCCTTGTATATCCTTAGAAAGCCACAATTAAATAATGCTTTACTGTGCTTTCTGGCTTTCCAAAATTGGTCAAATCAGCAAACGTTTACAGGTCTGCCGCATCCACTTAACGGTTTCATTCCGCACTTAAACGTAGAAAAAATAAAGGAAACGAAGGAGCGCAGAGGACACGTACCATACATTTGCTGGCCATCACAGTTCGGAGTCGTTGAGTCGTTCTGACCCCTCGGTCAACGTCTACCTCCTGGATCTGGCATTTAAAAACGTCATTTGTTATTCAAGTGGCATACGTCGTCGCTCTAAGTTCCCCTAACTGCCCAACAGTGGCCCTCACTGTCCGTTTACAGTTACTGCCGTCAGTCGGTGGTCGTCACTTTTCCCCAGACCGATGCCCTTTCGCATATCCTGTTTCTTGGTGGGATGTGTCAGCTTTAGGATGGATTTTGACTGGCCTAGCTAGTTATAATTTTTGGGACCAATATGGATTGAAAAATAATTTGAGGAAGTAAACCTATACTTGTTAATGTTTAGTTACTGAGTTAAAAATTGTACTTAGTTAATGGAATCTATTTTAAATCGTTTTATGGACCTGGTAAAGAGATGAATTTATTTTAATCGTTTTTTCGAATATAAAAACCCTTTCTATACATGACAACACAGTCCTGTTTTTGTTAGAGAATCTCATCTACCTCGAAATCACAATTTCAGTGGCAGATTTTTTGCGCTTTGTGCGATTACATCACGCGCCGCTCAACATTTGGTTGTCTGTGATTCTGATTCCCCTTTTATTTCGTTTTTTCCCCTCGCCACTGGCTTTTGCTGTTTGTTCAAGCTCTCGAGCTTGATTTGTTATGCGCAAAATGTCCACGTTCCCGTCGAGACTGGCCAGGGGCGGGTGGGCGTGGCACGTCGGTCATTCTAATGAAGCGGCGTTGCATATGCAACACGTTTACCATGTCGCCCCTTCGACTGTGTGAGTGTCGGCCAGAAATCTGGGAGCCCGTCTGGGCCATCATCCCCATCATCGTGTCATCTCGTCATTGTCGTTGTCCACCTTTTAATCCTATTACAATGTTTTTGTTTTATTCATCAGGCGACTGAAGAGCCGGGCCGCGCTTCCTTTCTTATCCCCAACTTTTCCGGCTTACTTTGCCATCCATCTCTTTCGCCTGCATTTATGCAAATTTTGTTGCTTAAATTGAAATTAATTATTTGACAGTTGTCGCTGGGTTATCCTTTGCCAGCCTTCCTTTTTTTTTTTTGCCTGGCACAAATCTTCAGGTTATAAATGAAGTTACACGAAAAAGGGGAGTGATTTGAACTTTTCTGTAAACTGTCACAACAAATGGCTGGAGCGAGTTAAGCTGAGAGACTATAGATGTCGTTCATCTTGTAAATTGTATCCGGTTTTAAATCCGTGTTGCTTTATTAGGCTTATTATGCTTTCCAACACTTAAGGTAATTAATCTAACCTTCATATATTATTAAAAATACTTTTTTGGAAATAGTTAAAATGTGTTTTTTTAATATAGTAGTTAGGAACTTTTTCAGATGGAAAGAAATAGTTATTTAAGCGCTTTGCTAATATCTTTAATCTCTTTCTAGAAAAAACCCTTTTCAAAATATTAAGTTACATTTTTTATCCTTGTTACGATACATTATACACACATAGAAAACCAATTTCATTAATGATCAACAGCTCATTCAATTTTTGTTAGGCAGCCTGAAAATCTAGTTTAAGTTAATATATGCTTAAAAGACACACATTGAGTAACTGCTTTTGAAATTGATCAAAAATCGAAATGAAAGAAAACAACAAGAATGTTAAGTGTACGTATAACTAAAATATTTTAAAACACGTATCCGTTGGGTTGCAAGAGAAACACATATAGAGTGCGCGATTGGAAAATTGGGGTAAACAAAGAGTAAGACACACGGATAAACAACGGGCAGATGTGTGCAGGAAACGAGGACAGATAGAATGAAGAGATATAGAGCGAGATATAGAAAGGAAGATGCAACGCTGTGGATTCAATCTGTGTCTGTGACTAAACTGATCAAATTGGTTTGGTTTTAAGGGGGCTTGGGTGGGGGAAAATCGAAGGGTGACTAGGGGGCGAGGCCTGACAGATAAACCTAGGCTGGAACTTATTCCGCGGAGCCCACTCACCTGGCAGATAGTGCGCCGGACTCAGTCCGTATCCGTGAAACTGTTGGTAGAGCTGCAGATGGGCCGCCGTCGCGGGGTCCGTCCCCAAATAGGCGGCCGCCGCTGCCGCCCCCTGGTGGGCGTTACTGGCGAGCAGATTGGGCGCCAAGGACGCACTGAGGGCGGAGGAGCCCAGTGGAACGAGGGCCGTCTGTGCCGTGGCAGCAGTTCCAGCCTGCTGCACCTGAGGCACTGCGGCCAAGGCGGCCGCCATCGACGGATTGGGGCGTCCTGCCGAGGGCGGAGCGGCTATTAGCGCCGTGGCCGCAGTGATGGCGGGCGTGGCCGCTCCTGCAGACGCTCCGCTCGGCGTGCTGATGCCGCAGAAGGCGTGAATCTGCTGCATCTTCTTTTGGTCTTTTTCCTTCTGCGTGTCTGCGAACTTCACGACCAGCGGAGCCGAACAACCCTCCATGGTCTGACTTTGGTGCAGGGACTGAAAAGTTGAGAAAATTTAAACAATTATAAGGTAAACCAAATTTGCAATATATTGTATTCATATTTTGTTTATTAATATACAGCTTATTGGGGAAAAGAGAAGAACATAATTTGTTGTTTTTACTGAATCGTTGAAATAACATCAGTATTTTTTGAAATTACTCATACGCAGCGTACGTCGTTAGGTTTAATCTACAGCTTTTCCTTTTAGATACTTCTGATGGCTTTTTTATTTTATTTAAAAACATTTTAAATGTAATATAAGTACTTTATTACTCATGCATAGTTAGAACTCAGTTTCCCACCTATGACATTTGATTTACTTCTTGACTTGGCATTCACGTTTAAATTAATTACTTTTTATTATAGTTTTAAATCAAAATCCATCTCTTCGATACTTCCTTTTCCAAGGAAAAGTTGAAATACTTTTCTTAAACTCAAACCAAAAAATGCGTTGCATCCCAGTCGCCTCACTCCGCGGAAAACTGTGTTTCAACTGTGCAGCCATGGCGACCTGTTTAAAAACTCGGAAATTTCCCTAATTACTTTGTAGCCGAGAGCAGCATGGGTGTCGCCATGGTTGAAAAGGGGGCCCGCAGTGGCGGGGATGGGGAGGGGCAAAACAATGCGCCGGCCATAAAAGTCGCGCCAGAGCCGCAAGAATTATAGTCAATGTAATTAAAGAGCACTTCTGGTGGCTGCCACGATACAGGCGGGCAGGATAGGATGCAGGCCAGAGTTGCCACCGCCGCCACAATTGAGCGGAAGTTTCGGCCCGGGTCGCCATAGCCCCGGCTGAGTTTCAATGATAAAGTCTACATAAACCGGAAAATAAGTAAAGTGGCTTGCCAAACCCCTCTGATGCCCGTGAGCCCCTCATCGGACCGCAGCCTAAATGCCTTTGCTAAATGTTTGGCCTGGTTTTCGTGATGCGCCCAGAGTTGCCAGCCTCCTCGATTCTCGACCCCGTTTTTGTTTGTTTTCGGGCTTAGCAGAAAGGTGTAAATTAAGTCGCCTAAGCGGACAAATAGCTGGGCGGGGGAACTATCTGGGGGTGGTCGGTTAACGTGGGTTAAAGTGGGTTAAAGTGGGTGGTTCGGTGGTTTGTTGGTCGGGTGGACATGCGGAGGCGGCTTAAGTGCGCGTCATTATTCTGATGCTGTAAGCCGCCTTCCCGTTGCCATAAAACTTATCAAAACTGTTTTCGACCTCTAAAAGCCGCGAATTTGCGGATGGTGTCTGTACAGAAGTTTTTGTGGCTGTGCAAAGAGGAAGCGTATGGTAAGGATATATTGGGGATGCTTTCAGGGGGATTCAGAATTTTGCTTCGATCTCAGTCTTCCTGATTTGGAAACTATTTGGGATATTTATCTGTTAAATAGTAGTAGTAGTTTTAAAGAAAGTCCTACATATTTGTTTAATTAGTTCAAATTCATTGCTTTATAGTTTAATTTACATTATGCAATCAATATCTTTTTATATATTTCTCTACACCACTCCTTGACAGTTAAGAGCACTTTAGTTTTTACTATTTTACTTGGAGCATTCCCAAGTCACCTACTAATCCTCAGTCATTTTTCACAGCTTGGCCCGACATCTCACTTCCCGCGGGGCGGCAAAAAACGGGTTAAATGACCCGTTGGGCAACAGTGAGCACTGGGGACTCGACCACATTCCCAACTTGGCCTGGACGCAGCGCCAACCACTTGACAAATTAGCGAGACGAATGCGAAAAATAAAATCTGCATGCGTTGAAAAATGCTATCATCATTTGGCCACCCACCCGCCACTCCTCCCCGCATTTTTTGCCCTCATTCGGGCTCTAGTGTAAAGAAAAAGAGACTTAATGGGGGAGCAGAAGCCGAGAACAAATTGCTGGGCTATAAACATGGCACATTAATATTAAATGCACTTTGCCAGCAGCTTCAGCTCGAGCGTCTTTGGCTTGGGGCTTCGTTTTTCGATTGCATTTGATGGCGCTGCATACTTTCAGGCGTCAATAGACTGCCATGACTTTGCAACCCTTGCTTCACTGCCTCCAAATCATTTGGACCCATCCCATACCATTTCCAGTTTAATATCTCTGGGATCCCTGGACCTCGTGGCCCCAGCTCATTGCTGGCGTGTGCGTGCCTAGCATCCCGTTATTTGACTTCAAATGCATTAAAATCGCTGGCACACACACAGATAATGGTACAGTAAGCACTCGATTTGGGGTAATGTGTTAGGGGCCTATTATACTTTTTAAGGGACTGAGTTTGATTTAGTACAAAGCTCTGGAGTGTTATTTTCTAAAACTACATTAATTCTCAATAAAAAAATGAATTTGTAGAACACTTTCTTGTTAAAGTCATGGAACTTTTATAATGAATATAGTGTTATAATAAATTTATAATAAATATAAACCAAGGGGAGAATCTGTAGAGATTTGGTTCCTTTTAGATTTATAACCCAAAACCTAGGCGAAATATTGATTTATTTAAAATAGTATACTGAAATTATTAGGAAAATGATTTGGTTTAGTTTTCGAGAGGTATTTCAGCCTATATGGAAAGGTAAACTAACTCAAGGAACTTGAGCTCTTTATATAAAAAATAACTAAATGTGTACACAGTTTTCATGTTGAAATCAATAGGTTGTAGTTTCACTGGCTTAGGTCATGGGAATTTTATATTAAATCAATATAAACCAAGTGGTTATTCTATGCAGATTTGGTTCTTTAACATTGATAACCGAAAACCTGGTCGTAAAATTGATTTAGTTAAATAGGTATATTGAAATTATTAGGAAAATGACTCAAATTAGTGTTGTAGAGGTATTCCCGCCTATAAAGTGTAATTAGGGCAAAGTAAACTAACTCAAGAACTCCGTAGCCTGTTCACACCGTTCTTTCTTGTTGTTTGTGAGTGTGTTCTGTATCTGTGTTTCTGTGTGCTGCAGTATGCATGTATGGCTTTATAATGGCCGCCCGCCCACAACAACATTCATCTTGCAAAAGGCGACAAATTATGTGCAATATACACAGAAGAGAGACAGCATGCTCGGACTGCCCCGCTCTCCCGTCCTCTCCCTCTCTGTTCTGCCCACTCCTTGCATGTGTTTGTGTTTGGCTGTCGGAAGTTTGTAATTTTGCCTGTTTCCGGCACAAAACTTGCATTAGTCTCTGTTAGTGTGCGAGTGTGTGTGAGTGTGTGTTTGCTCAAAAGTGGGCGTGGCGGGCGGAGGATGGGGTTACTTGGTTGCCAGGATTACCGTTGACTTCTTCCGCTGCCAGAGGCGGCGTCTTGCTTGCGTTCCAGCTTCCTGTTTGCAGTTGCATGCGGTTTTTGTTGTTGCCGCCGCCATTGTGGAATGAAGGTGGTCTATGTGTGTGTGTAGGCGTGCATGTGTGGCTGACTCTGCCTTGGTGTGTGTGCCAGGGCGAAACGTGTTTTGTATGCGCGACTCTTGCCGCCGCTGCAATTAATCATTGCGACAGTTTTTCCCACACTCGCCACAGGACCAAGAGACAATAATGCGCTTAAAGCGGATGGCTGACTTTAAGGTGATCGTTTTGCCACACGATGATCTTTTTTTGACGACATAATCGGATTGGGTGGAATTCAAAACTTTATCGGAATGCCAAGGTGTTAACTATTGTTTGCACCCACTTGTAAAAGTATATAAGACTTGGGAAAATATAGAGAGATTAACATTTTAAAAAAACACACTATTAATGTGTTTCACTTACTGTGTGTTTGGTATAGTTTGAAATATTCATATGTATGGCCTAATAAGTTGTGACTAGAAATAAGTTGAATGCAACAGTTACGAGGAAAGTTCTAAGAACATTTTATACGCGCCTAAAAGTAGGCAAAAATGTATGATGAAACCGAAATTCCGACCGATAACCAATGCAGTTTCATTATACATAGCATACTTATAGGCAGCTTTTTAAGTGGTTTCAAAAGTATTAGTCGCTTTTTTAGCAGCATACACTATGCATTTTAAAATGTATTTAGTTTCAAAGGCCCAACAAAGTTTCAAACTCACCTTGATGGCTCCAATGGCGTTCTGCTTGGTGGCGAATGTGACGAAGGCGCAGCCCTTGCTCTGGCCGGCCTGATCCCGGAGCACCGTGCACTCCTCGATGGTTCCGTGGCCCGTGAAAAGCTGCCTCACATCGGCCTCCGTGTACTTTTTGTTCAGCATGCCAACGAAAAGTTTACGCTCTGCAAATACATCAGCGGAAAATGCAAAATGAAAGAATGTTTTCAGCGAATGCTTACAGAAATAAACATAAAATAAATACGGGCTGAAGTAGTGTGGTAAAATAAACGTAAATAACCATTGTGGTTGGGCGGGAGCGGGTCAAGAGGTCGTACAACTGCAAACATTTGGCTTAAAGGCCCCAACTTAATGAGTTGCCAATGCAGCGGGAACTATTATTATGGCCTGCACGGTACTTCATTCAGGGCTGTAAAAATGTTGCCCCAACTGAGGCTGCTGACTGATTGACTAAAGGACTGACTGGCTGACTGACGAGAGTTGCAAACGAAATGGTCACCATAAAAATAGCATTAAAAAACGCGAAACGATACCATGTCTGTGTGGCTTAACGGCTTTAAAGCTTATGGGTAGCCAAGGTGACATGAATGGAAGCACAGCTCTTTTCAAGCCAAATTTTAAAGTCAAATAAATGTTGAAAAAGTATGAGTTGAATTAAAAAAATTTAAGAAGAAATTTCGTCGCCAATATATTTCATTGGCGGGTGCGGCCACTTAATTATTATATCCCATAGATTTAATTTCATGAGAGTCAAATTAATTTTATGAGTTGATATGAGGCTGTCAGCACTGACTTTGTTTTAACCTATAGCCGGAAAACACATGTTTGATGGATTTTCTTTTATGCACTCTTAGCTGACGCTTAAATTTGTTAATGAGTGTGCGTGTTGGCTCCATTTAACGATCGGTCAGCGGGTATTTAACCCAAATCGTAAGCCACACGGCGTATGAGTGATATTTTGGGCTATTTCTTTTGGGGGCTTCGATACGAGGGACTTGCAATTAATCAGAGAACAACTTTGTAAGCAGCTGGGACCTGTAGGGGCAAAGCAACTTTAAACTGCTCCAATAAATCGCCCTCGCCTTTGGTCTTCCTGCAGATTTGAGATGTCTCCCCTCATCGAAACGAGAACATTTGTAAGGAAAAGTTTTTGTGCATGGCAATTGTTATGCTTTATCTGGGTCCCCATGTGAAGAGGGGGTGTGCTTTGAAGTTTTTGGGAGCGCACATGCAAAAGACTAAAAACGCAATCGCAACAAATCGAATCAATGCAACAAGAACTGGCGAACTGCGAAGAAAGAGGAACTTTTCATTCTGCAACACTTTCGAGCATACACTCCACTTTCCTCCAACTGCCCTATCTTGGCTTAAAGTTTCCCAGAGACAACACATACTATACATATAAGAACTGGGGACTAGGGGATTCAGGCATTCTCTTAAAAACAAACTAAGCATGCGTTCAAACCACTTTTTGATACCGTAGCTCAGGAAGAAGGTTGCTTGAAATTGCAGTTTGCCGAGTTAAATGTTTCAGACTATTATAATTTCTAAAACATTTGGAACTAACTTTTCAAATATATTGTTTTGCGGTTGCGTTAGTAAAGAGATATGTTACAACTTTTGATTAAAATGTCGCATTAGATTTAATTGATGTTTAATAAAATACGCCAACTAATCTAAGCATTAAGAGTTCATAATTAAAAGATTTATCTCTCCTTTCGTATTAATTATTGGCAAATTAGTTTTAGTTTATTTCCTCGAAATTAAAAAGAATGTTAAAAAGCAGTCACCAATTTGTCTGACAACCTTTAAATGGCAGGTTGTTTCGAGGGTTTCTGGGTAATCATATTTTATTTGAGGACGAAGCGAGTTCTTGCACAACCCACTTGGAATCCCCCTTCGGGCAGGGGTGTCGTAAAGTATAAATATAGAAAATTGTGTCGCTGCAAGGGAAGTGATTGGAAATTGTTGCTTTCGCCTGGAGTTGGCACCAGGAGGGGATGGTGATCCACGGAGACCCCCGGCCAAGGCACTCAGAACGCACTCAACCTGCCCAAGGGGACGGGGGAAATGGGTCTTATCTGTGGGTGGGGATAAAAGTTTTTTCGAAACAGGGTGCGAGGCATTCCTGTGTGCTAAATACATACGAAGTTATAGTAGTTCTTCGCCAGGTTTTGTTTGCCATGCCCCTGCATGCATCCCCGCCCACTTTTGGTCTCTGTCCGGCACATGTGCAAAATTTATTTGAGGTTAGTTCAGGTGTGACACAAGAAGTAACATTTTATATATTTATTGTATGGATTTGCCATTTTAAGTTGAAACTTTGCCAGCGAAGATACGAGTGGCACGAAGGAGAAGGGCTATGACAAAAGGAGGTTTAAACTTATTGCAGGCACCTGAGTCCTCTTTTCCCCTCTCGAGCAGGGAGAGCTTGTTAAGGACCTCTTTTGTATTTGGCATCGCTGATTGGAAAGTTTTATGCGCACGTGATTTTTTCAGCGCTGATAAAAGCGTGTTGGGGAAAGTCCAGGGCAGCGAAAAATAAAGCCCTCAAGAATTTGCTTTTATTCTCGCAACTGATGTGCGTTAAATTGCTTGGCAATGGCAGGGAGTTTTAAATTTGGCTTTTTATACTGTTAAAAAATATATATCAAGGGGTGCCAAAGAAACTAATAGGGTTTTTTAAAGCACTGAAGAGGTGAAAAGTAGTCCTTATGAAGGCATCTATCGGAATGGCGAACCTAATATACTTTGTTGCATACTTTTAGACACCAGTGCAAATGATGGCTTGAACCATGGTGATTTCTGTGGAATTTTAATAGGGAATCTCCTCATTTCTGCCAAGTTATGGCTCATTTCCATTGGATCTGCCACTGCCGGTGCAATCTCCGCATTAATTCGGCTTTAGGCAGTTTATCATTTTCACCTTTTTCGGCGGCGGCCAAGCAACCAGGTCCTGGAAGTGTCGCCAAATGGCAGGAATCCCGCTTAAGTGAAGTCACGGCCTGCCTCCCTTTTCCTTTTGGCCCACACTTTCGGTGCATCTCCCTGTCATTCCTGTGGGCCATTACAGTTGCAGAAATTGCAATTTCACGACAATTACCACAAATTGGTTTCCTCAACTGGCTGGGCGAACATTTTCGTTTCGTTTCGTTTTGGCCGTCCTTCTTCGTGCCTTCCGCCTCACAATTATGCAGCAAAGTTGCACCCCCTGGGGGATTTTTCAGGATGAGGGGCACTTCCGCCTGTGGCATATGCATTGTAAGTTCATCCTTGGAAGCCAACTCTGCCATATGATGTCGTTAACTGTCTTAAGATTTATATGCACAGTCAAAAGCGGAAACTGCACTTATGTGTGGGGCAGGGGGGCCACCATATCTACTGGGTCCTCATATATTTCACTTCACACTTGAGACATCAACTTTTGTGTCAAGTCGGGTTTTGGCCCCAAAAATTTGTCGGCCCCGGGCAAAGTTTGTCATGTGCATAATTTACTTCTTCCACACACGAATTTGGTATCTTTTATCTTATTAGAGTTTTTCTGTGGAGTCAGCCATGCATTAGATTGCATTCAATTTGCATCGCAATTAAATTGCTCGCTCTTGGAAAAATCCTTCGACAGCTCTTAATTATTTCCCCAGTTCTGTTTGTTTGGCATAAACAAATTAAGCGACTTGTGCAAATGTTTACAAGCTAGCTGCTCGATCCCAAAATCCCTGGCATACTTTCTGGAGTCATACCACTGCAAATGTATGCAAGCGAATATGTAGTCATGATACGCACTTAAGCGTGCTAAGATAGTGGTTAAAAAGGCTGTGGGGTTAAAGCATCTAGATGCTCTTTAATACAAACTTGGAGAGTAATAGCACTAAATAAATAACAGTTTTATGATTATAAAGAATTTAATGTCTGTATTAACACTGAAGACCAAATAAATTAATAACAATTAGTATAAAACCCATTGGCTTAAATTGGATTAATCATTTCAGCAGTCAAATGAGGGAGAACCGAAACCAGTTTGTGTTTTTTCTTACAATAAAAATGACTTAATTCCTAGCTGATCTCCCCAAAGTCACTCTTATTTATGTAGAGTAAACCCCAAACAAAAGTCAAACGCATTAACCAGAACAACGGCATCCGTGCAAACGAATGAAGCGCATAAAACTTTTACCGAACCCACCGAAAGTGGGTAAAATTCCACCCGAGGGTTGTCATCCGAGATTTGCATATATCGCAGTATGGATGAAGCTGAATTTGCTACTAATGTGAAGAACATTAAAACGAGGACAGGCGGAGTGGGGCAGAGCCGAAAGGATAAATGTTAAACACGCCAGCCAGATTTATACGAAACACACATTCAAATCACACTCGGTAATACGAGATGTGGAATTCGAATTCGAGGAATGGAACATTATTCAGAGCATTTTGGCCAGGGGCTAAGGAGGAGCTGTAAAGTAATACATATGTAAAAACAGATGTGAACAAGTTAGCTAATGGCTATGACTTTACCCACCACCATGGCCACCAAATGACTTTAAAGCTGGGTATTCTAAAATATTATTTGTTTTATTATTCATTTGGCTTATGGTTTCCGTCTGTCGGACATGTTATACCTTTAATATCCCTGGGCTATTTAATGGGTTTTACCTCTAATAGTTTATTCAAAGGAAATACACTTGGTTTGCTGCACCTCAGCATGTTTAATCCTAGAACTTGAATTGAATCTTGAATTAATCAAGGCACATTATAATAGAGCTTGTCCCAGACAGCATCTAATCACATTTTAAGCTACTTAGGCTTCGTCTCAGCTCCTCGTCTATCAGGTTTCAATTAAAATTTTGCATAAGACAAGAACCGCCGTGTGCACGAACATGGAGGGGATAAGTGAAGGACTCGGGAAGTAGGATGTTCCGCTCCCGATCCGCCGTCTCTAAAAACAGTTAACGTTTTCAATTATAACATAAACACTCCAACAACACTGTGCACACAACAATGGGAAACCAACTCTTAACGCACTACACTCGGCAGAAATTTAGTGGTTAATAGCAGAAAGCCTATTTAATTTGAGGATGTGTTTAGTTCGTAATTTTAAAAATATAGGCAAGTATATTTAAGTTTAGATAAGAATATTATAATATAATATAACTATAACTTGCGGATGGAAAATAAATGACAAAATCTACCGTCCAGATTGATTAAATGTTTAAATTTTAACTAACGTTTTTATGTAAATGCGGTATTACGAATTGTTTGCAGGATTTTAAAAGAATTGTTATTTTTCCTACTGTAAGTGGCAAGAGTTGTAGTTCCTGCTGTTGTTGTTACTGTGTGTGTACTGTACAGATTAAGCGCTGAGCGCACACGAGGCTGATAAATGAAAATGGCATGCACACATGTGCAACAGCAGCAGCAGCAGCAACAGCAACATCCCACCAGCAATTTTGAAGTGCTGCACGAGTTGAAGCCAACTTTTCACATATTTGTATCTGTTTGTGTTGTTAAGTAGTTTGGGCGTTTCCAACTCGCAGTCTCAGCTGCATAAATATTTATTGCAGAAAATTCATGTGTGCCGTGGAAGGCGCGCCAATTCACATTGCATACTTTTGGACGGGCTTCATAATTAATTTAAAGCCCGCCAATCGAGAAAAAATGTTGTAAACTGCTGAAATTATGATGCTCATTTCTGGCCATCAAAATGCACTAAAATGGGAATTACATATATGGGGCTGTCCGCCCCAATTGTTCATACTCCCCGCCGGCAGAGTTTATGGCCCGGCCCAAAGGGGCAGACAAACTTATTGCGGTGCAGAAATTTTTATGTTTTAATTCAATTAAGCTCCCTGGCGGTTCCAAGAGGACTAGAGGAAGGACCCCAGACGGGCAGGGAAACTCGGGAAAACCTCTGTGGGCGACGCATTTAATGCGCACAAATTTTCGACATTTCTTTCCCGCTCGCCCTTTTGGCGCTCTGCGCACCATATTTGCATAATTTTGCAATAATTGACAAGCGGAAAATGTTGATGCGGAAACGGAAATTAAAATGGAATTTTCAACTAAGCTTTTTTCTTTCGTGAGCCAACGTTTTGCCACCCGGTGACGTTTTGCAAGGAATAATTATGTGCATGTAATTAATTTATAGCAAGAAGGGAAGACCCCGAAATGCATGTGCGACGAGTTGCTAAGAAGATCGCTAGCTATTTTACATTAATATGTTTTGGGGGTTCATAACTATCTCAGAGGTTTTTAAGGTGAAGGAAGCACTTGGCAATGGAAACTAATTAATAACTTATTTTATGCGATTTAAATTAGAAAAAGATATAAGAGTTCAAAACTACTTCTGAGTTTTTAAAGGTGAAAGAGGCTGTTGGTAATGTCAAATATTAAGTAACTTATTTTGTGCCATTTAAATTAGAATGAAGTACTAACAAATAAACTAAAACGGTTTGGATAATTAAAGGAACTAAATATAATTTAGGTTGCAAAAAAAAATTCAAAATTTAAGGTTTTTAAGATTCCCATGGGAACTGCCGTACCTAATCGTAAACACTTTAGCGAGTGCCAATAGTATTTCCCTCAACTAAGCCACACCACTTTTCCTGGCCGCAAAATACAATTAACCGTCATAAAAGCTAATGCCATTCGCTGTGCCAACCGCAGCGACAAATGAACGAAACAATTATAATCATCCTGGCCTGGTACGAGTCCCAATCCCTGAGGACTCCCCGCCTTCTGCCCACCCACCCCGCTGACCACGATCCACTCCGTTGACAGGAGCTGGGAGCCCGGGCACGTTTCGATTACGTTGGCAACACTTCCGGCCCGCGAGCGCCACAATTTCCGCTGCAGCAGCAGCAAAAAAGGGGAAGTACCCCGAAGATGATGTGGCAGGAGCAGGGCGGGGAGAGGGGGGATGTTGCAATAGGCAAACTGCCAGCAGCCAAAAGGAGATTTGGACGGCAGCCGGGGGGAGTTGCTCATTTTTACCATTCGCTTGAAGGGTTCATTTGTGTGTTATGCGAGCAATATTTCGTGCTCTTTTTGCTCTTTTAAAAGGGTATTCCCTTTTTTAAGAGCGTTTTTGAAATTACTGAAAAATTCAGTTTTTAAAGATTCAGTTACCTAAGACAAAACACCTTAATTAAAGCCATTTAAAAAACAACCATAAGTATTTATAATATTTCTTAATGTTTAAGATACTAAAGATCAAGATTACAATATTTAAAAAGTTTCTCTGAAATTGAAAAGGTCACATATATTTTTATAACATTTTCTTAAAGGCATAACGTTCTTTAAAACGTATTTTTAGTTAAATTAGTTTTTTGATGCGCCCTAGTTTTTTAATTTCCTCAGAGATTAGGGTATTTCAGAGCTTCATTATCCAGACCTGGGACCTTTTTACAAATATTTTTCGTAGCTGTTTTGTTTTCTTATTTTTGTAGCCATTCGATGACCGCTTCTGGCTGCCTTTGTGCTCTTCATTCAATTACCGCTGCCAGCGGCTATTCCTATTCTAATGTTTTCCATCCCGATTCCCGCCGCCCGAACTTTCCCTGGCCCCTGATGATGTTCTCAAGTGCTTCACTGGCAACTTGCCCTGAAGATGAGAAATGCCTGGGGCAAATGGAGAAAGGGGAGCGGATGATCAAGCGTTGAGAGCAGAACAAAGCTGAAAGTGCAATGGCGAAAGGGGGTTCTACCCAGTCCATAAACATATTTTTCCTAATTTTTCCTATTGCTTCTATATTATTTTTTTATGTATCAACATTTTTCTTAAATTCTTGGCAAGAGCCACCACTTGGAGATTGCTGAAATGGAACTACAAAGAAGTTGCAGTCTCAAGTGGCACATGGAAATGACTTAATGAAAAACCACTTGACCAATATCAATCAGCAAAATGTGCACTTGGCGTTGGATTTTCCCTCTAAAAGCACTACATCTTGAATCGGCTTACTAATTGACAACATAATCAAGAACTAAAACATTGGCTAAACGCAGAAAGGCAACGTTTGGCATTGCAATTCGGTCAGGTCAAAGACAAAATATCAGAATAACTGACAGCTTGAGCCTCCCTGACTGCATCCCCATGATTAATTTAAATTTCGAATTCAACATTAAATTACGTTTTTCGCTATCTCATTATTTGGCAGGTCTGTTTCGGTCTCTGGCAAACTGGTTCTATGACGCACGTGCTCCGGAGACAATAAACGTTTTTGTTTTCGTGGATTCTGCGCGGGAGGGGCGTTCAGACATTCATAAGATACATTTTGACGTCGTATCTTATGTCATTTTATAGCTCATGCCTTGCTGCACATTTAATCTCGTAGATTCTCTCCACTCCCCAACTCCAGGTGTTTCTGCATATTTGCGGCTGAGAGATGTCACGTCAAAGGTAATTTTGATTGCCAGTCAGTCAGTCAGCATCTTTCCAACAACTTGCTCAAATCTTCCACCCGACACTCGTAAAATACCTCAACTTGTCCCGCGTTCCTTGGGCTGCTTTTTGTTTTATATACTTTTTTCACTTGCCTCAAAATGTGCTTTGCATAGTAATCAGCTTGGGATCTTTGGTGAAGCAATGGAATGGCTTTAGGTTGTTACCTAGAGGGAAATTTTGAGTGGGGGAGTGTTTATGAGCAATAATGTCGTCAATTATAAGTGTACTCTTCTGATAATGATATAGAAAATTGCATTTACCTGCATTGGAATACTGTTAGAATTCATAAAATGATTTGGGTAAACCAATTTTTAGAGGTATACCACAGAGCTTGGAAGTATTTATATAGATGTACAATCATCTTGATCTTATTATATGCAACGAAAAATTCAAGCTAAGGCTTTTCTAACCCTCCTTGACCACTAATGCAAATGGTATCTTCACCATCCTCTCCAAGACGCCTTCATCGCCCTCTGCACATATAACCAATTTCTCCCAACTCAGGCTTATAAAGCATTCCTGCCGCATTCTAGGCTTCCAGTCCTAATTAGCTTAAAATTCCTGAAGCGGAATTCATCCTCCATATGCGTAAGCTGCAGGCGGATGGACTTCCCAGCTGCAGGCCAAGGATAACCTACCTTGAGATGCATACACATAAATGTGTGTGTAAATATATACATTAAGATGCTTCCAAGCCCGACTGCTCAGATAAATAGGCAATAAGTGCGAATTTGCCAGCTAGTTTGCTTATCGGCACTTCCCAGCAATCCAAAGTTTGGAGCTCGATTGTTTCGAGCTCGCTTTGTTTCGGTGCACATGTAAATATATGCAGATACGACTCACAGATACGAAGCCCAGATACGTATGTATCTGTTTGAGTTGCCCCCCTGCCACATCCGAATCAATTGATTACGTATTCCGCATTGTTGTGTATTTGTCGCGACAGAATTTCATTTCGTTCTTATGGGACATTCAGTCGATCAAGCGACCCATTGAACCCCTCGAACCCCTTAGACCCCTTAGAAACCCCCTCCGCCCCACCCCTGTCTATCGCTATTGAACTGTAACGCATTCAGCATTTGTTGCTCTCGTGTATTGTCTATGCAAAACTGTGGCTGCTGCTCATTCTGCGGTGTTCGTTGAACTCGCTCGTTGTTCAACTTTTTGGTCACTTGTCTCCCGGCACTCGACGTTTGATTTCCCCGAATGGAGCTGGGGTTACCAAGGGCTTAAGGGGCGGAACTGGGCCTCGCCGGCCCAGTTGTCAAATGGCTAAGAGTTCGCCGGAAATTAGCTGCATACCAATTGAGTTGTTCGAAGAAGAAGGTAGTTAGAGGGCGAAAATGTTCAAAGAGAAAATATTATTAGCTCCTTATGATGCTATTATTTCAATAACCAAACCAACACGGCTCTTCAAAATATTAAACGTAAATAAACATGATAACATATGAATATGTTTAGCTAATAAAATATTCTTAAAGTCTTCTTTTAAACGAGAATATACACACATAGCACATCGGCTATTATTAAAAACAATAATTATACCCGTTACTCGTAGAGTAAAAGGGTATACTAGATTCGTCGGAAAGTATGTAACAGGCAGAAGGAAGCGTTTCCGACCCCATAAAGTATATATATTCTTGATCAGGATCACTAGCCGAGTCGATCTAGCCATGTCCGTCTGTCCGTCTGTCCGTCTGTCCGTCTGACCGTCTGTCCGTCTGTCCGTCTGTCCGTCTGTCCGTCTGTCCGTCTGTCCCTCTGTCCGTCTGTCCGTCTGTCTGTCCGGATGAACGCTGAGATCTCGGAAACTATGAGAGTTAGGCTATTCAGATTTGGCGTACAGATTCCTGAGCTTCTTACGCAGCGCAAGTTTGTTTCAGTAGACTGCCACGCCCACTCTAACGCCCACAAACCGCCCAAAACTGAAACTCCTACAGTTTTGATGCTAGATAGAAAATTTTAACTGAAATGTATTGTTCTCACCAATACCTATCGATTGACCTAAAAAAAAGTTTGCCACGCCCACTTAAACGCCCACAAACCGCGAAAACCTGTGACGCCCACAATTTTCATGCTAGATAAAAAATGTTAACTGAAATGTATTGGTCTCGTCGATACCTATCGATTGATGCCACGCCCACTCTAACGCCCATAACGCTTAAATCTGTCTACCGTCGTTAGGTGGCGCATTTTAATTTCGCTTTGCTGCTTGCATATCTCCATTTCCCTTTGAGTAACGGGTATCTGATAGTCGAGGTACTCGACTATAGCGTTCTTCCTTGTTTTAGTTTCAAAAGTACAAAAATTAACATATTTGAGATCAATTGCTAGCTCTCATTTGTTTTAGTAAATTATTATTATAACATACGTTCCCATTTCCCATGACCATCTTATTTACTTTAGATAATGCTATTTCACCTGACCCATTTCAGTACCATTTATATGCCAAAGGCATACGGATAATCCCTGAATATTCAACCACAATAACTGCTCATATTCTGTATTCCCTTTCCTCGTTCTCATCATATATCCCATATTTGCATTAATCTCTCTGACAGCTTTTGGAAGCTAGAAGAAACCAGACTTTACCTCAGCGTTTGGGGAATTGCCGACAGAAATTCTGCTTCTTCGTCCTAGTAACTCCAAACTCCAGAAAAACCCCACGATGCCAATGTTAACCCATCAATTGTCTGCCGTCTAACTCGGCGCATGACTTGCATATTTATGCGATACATGCGAAATGAATTGTTGACTTCGACTTTGCGTCCGACTTTGACTGTGGCCAAAAGCAGTCAAAGTCAAAGCGTTGATAAATAAGCAGACACGAAGGAAAAATAAAGAACAAACGTTGGAAAAAAACTATAAATAAATAAAGTGCATGTATTTGGAAAGCATTTCGATGCAGGCCAGCGTCGAACGGAAAATAATAATTTTATGGCGAGATCAAGTGACTTTGGGGGCGGTACCCAGAAAAAGGGGGTGTACGTCAAAATGGCTGTCAGTCAAAAGTGAAGTGAAACAGCTGGATGGATGTGTGTGAGTGTTACATAAGGTTGTTGGTTTCAGAATTTGTGGCAAGGCATTATAAATGTATTTTCTCCCTACACTCTCTCGCCTTCTCCCTCTATTTTAACGTGTGCAAATGCGTTAACATAAATGTAACACGTTTCGCTGTGGTAACAACAACTGCAACAGCAACTATCCACATGTCACGTAGCTTTTGCATGCCAGCGACAGAGCCGAGAACCCCAAAGAGCCCAAAAGTCGTGTGACCCGAGGCAACCCAAGAAACTGTCACATCTCAGACACCAGACAGGAAACCAGTGGCAAGAGGAAGAGGAGCAGCGCAAAATCAGACAGCCAAGTCACTTTCCTTGTCAGACCTTGCAAAATATTCTAAATTATATACAACGCTGTGGCAGAAGCTAAAAACATAGGCCCTAGACCACTTCAAAATGATTAAAGCTTCAGTTGCTAGTTGATTACATTTTTAGCAATGTTGTGTTAATTAACTAGTCACGAAATTGTTGTCGAGTTATGCAATATATAGACGAACTTGAACCGCTCGAGATGTGAGATATGAAAACAGAAGAGTGAAAAAGCACGTGGAAAGACTAATCTGAGAAAGTCGTCTCTCAATTATTTTTAGAATTTTTATTTTTTGTTTATTGTAACTACTAATTGCTTTTTTCCAAACTAACAAACTTAAGGTTTTTTTAAAACCCTTTTCTTTCTTGCCTATATAATTCAGAAAACATTTAATATTTTCAAACAAAATATATATAATTATATATATAATTTTAACGAGTTGTTTTTATATGTTCGTTTAAACATTAAAAAACTCTTTTGAGCTCGATATAAAAAGTGTAGTTAATGTTATCACTTTATATTATTTATTTTTCTGCACGAACCAAGCCCGAAAAAAACACTGGCAAACCGAGAATTCAATGGTAGCATCCACCCAGGATTTTCCCTCCCCTCCCAGCCTTTTTTTTATCCGCTCTTGTAAGGGAGTTCAAAAGTCCCTTGACAAAGCTAAAATTTAATTAGCCGCCCAGCAAGTGGCGTTTGCAAATGAAATTACACAAACACATTCACACACAGGCACGCACACAAAGGGAGCGAAATGCAAGCTCCACATACACATATCCCCAAAACCCCCTCCCCCACCACACACACATTGGTTTAACGTTTAGCCACTTGGCGCGAAAAGGAAATAAAATACACGACAATCCAACAAAAGAGCAGGAAAAAAACACGAAACTTGCATCGAAACATGAAACACTCGCCCCTTTCCCGCCGCCCCTGTTTTCTCCGGAATATTGCTCTGCTGGCGCCCCCTGGCGGGCAGTCCGCCCACCCGCTTGGCTTTGTAATCCTCGCGAGCTTCACAATAAACACGAAAATATAATTTGCAACGTTTTTGCAGGCGACGCGCTTCCGCTGCCAAAGAGTAGAAATGCAATGAGTTTTAGACAATAGAAGCCACAGTAAACGGTCACTAAGATAGACGTGTTGAGGGGAGATTCGCAACTTATTATTTGCTTACAAAAAGTGACAAATATTAATGGAGTTGTCCATAATATAACCTTTGCCAGTCTCATAAATTATTTATTTTAATCAATTGACTTGTTAAATAAGCTGTCAGGTACATACGACAAAAATATCATCGACAAATATCTATTCTGTTCCTCTTATTAAAAATCGCTTGTTTTTAATTATATAAACAGACAAATTGCAGTTGTATATGTTGGGTAATACCATCAGACATGTGAGAATTCTAATTCCTATGAACCCAAAAGACTATTTTAGGATAGTATAACTTTTATTCCTGATTTCTTAGGAATAATATTTGTCAATATTAGGCATCAATAGTATTTTCTGGAAAATAATTAAATTTTTAAATGCGCTTCCTATTGTTTTCTAATATCTAATCCATCAAATTTGGATACAAAATAATTACATCTTAAATAATTGTTCAAATTGCAAATTTAAACTGCTCAAGCGTAATGTTTGCCTAATGGGCACCATTTCTGATAAAGCAATTAAGTTAATGTGTGCCCTAAATAAGTGTACGATTTTTAAAGGATCCACCTTATGGAGACCCCACTGTACGCGGGCTTAGCAGAACGGGGGTCCGTGCAAGTAACACTAATTACCTGGAACTAAATATGGCGCCGGATTCGGTGGCGGTAGCCAATACGTTGCCGTTATCGCCGGATACAACTGATGGCCATTTGTGGCCATGTTTGTGGACATGGCCGATGGGTGGAGTGGGTGGCTTGGGTGGCTGGGGTGGTGCAGCGGGGGTGGAGAATGCTGCTGATGATGTGGCGGCGATGAGTCCGCGGAGGAGCTGCCCGAGCTCAGTTTGCTGTTGTAGCGGACGATCATGTTGTTGTTGTTGTTGCTGCCAACGGGCGGTGGAGATGCTGCATGGAGTTTGGCCGATAGGGGGCGCTGCTCGCTAGCTCCGCCATTTCCATTTCCACTTCCGTTTCCGTTGATATTGCCGCCATTGTTGTTTAAGGAATTGCTGCATTCCATGATATTTGGGTTTTTCATGTTATTTATTGGCCGCTAGATGGCGCCACCACACACACGAAAAAAATGGTCGAAGGGTTCAAATATTTTTGTCTAGCTAAAACTTTGCTTTGCTTTTTTATGGGCCTCCTGGGCTAAATTAAAAACGAAAAGCAATATTTTATTTGTAGCTGTATTAGCAAGGGCTGCCATTAAAATGCCACAATTATTCACTTGTGCATAATTTGAATTTTATTTGCAACACACACACTCGCGTTTCACTCTTTTTTAGCACAACGTTTTATGGTCTACCATTTTTGTATAACTAATTAATTTGCCATATTGTCCGGCGAGTGCAGTTTGCTTTCGCAATAACGCAGTATTTTTTATTGTCGTTCTGTGTTATTTACTTTCAATTTGTTGCACATCCCCCATCAACGCACCGAGCGCTAATGGGACGGACATGACCCGCCCGTACGGGTTGGCCATACAGATGGACCATATTTGTTTTTATTGTTACGATTATTATGGCGATCACACAGCGCAGTTGTTTGATTTTGCATTTAATGTCCGTTAAGGAGCCTCACCATCGATATTAAAATCATTGAAAAATCCAAAGTAAATAAACAAAAAATTTTAATCCATCCAGCTTTCGCTTAAACAATTTTTATGGCCGTTCATATGGCTCTCTGAGTGGTATCATTTTGTGTAAAAGCATTATGGCATATTTTAATATTTACTTTGTTCCATAAAATCAACTTTTTAAAATGTAATTAAACTGTGGAAAGCTCTTAAAAACGTAAAACTAGTATTTGCCTTGCGTATGCACGTTTCTCGGGTATTTCTCTCTGTGTCAAAATATGCACAATTGTCGCAACTTAGCTCTAAGCCACTCCCATCTGCTGGGCTTTCTACCTATCTGTATATATAGCACCTGTGTGAAGCTCTAATCAGCCCGAGCAGAGTTTAAAGAGACGGATGTCTGTGTTGATACAATAAATGAGAAGGGAACTCAGGGTAAATAGGTAACTGGAGACTCATGTGGGGAGTTTCAAGCTGAAAAACTAAACAAACCGACAACTGGTCGACACCTAAACATATACGAACAATATGATTGTGAAATTTCAAGCTTATTTATCCAGATACGACAACGACATTTGTTTGACACTGAAGTTTCGGTTTCTTTCCTTGGGAAGTTCGCCCAGAAGGTATCAAATAGATCAAATATTGGTTGAATTTAGTTATTCTGCTCAACAATTAACATTCAAATGTCAGGTTGGGAAAAACAAAATTTTTAGAAACTTAGTAACATTTCACCTCTGGTACCATGTTTTATTATTTATTCAATAACTTGGCTTTCAAACAATTTTATAGCTTAAGTGCATAAAAGCAAATGCTTCGGTTGTCCTAGATTATCTTACAAAACTCGAACTAAAAGGAAATTATTATTATTTTCCTTTCAAACTAGTTACGTTTATTGCTTTTACAATACAAGATTAAATACAAAAATTGCTAACAGAATAAAAATTGTTTAAACACATGCGTTAAAAAAGTGTTGAAATTGGTTCAATTCGAATTCCATTTTGTTGAACATTGGTTTGATTTGATTTTGCGGCTTTACAGTTCTGTGAAATGTGAATAATTCCTGGGAGTGCTCCTATTTTCTAATTTGTAGTTTTCCCCGCCCCACATTTCCCCTCGCCACCTGCCTCGACTGTCTATTTTCAATTTCTTCTGACCCAACTGAAATTGACGTTTCTGTCTATTGACAGACTGCCTAAAGAAGATGATGCTGCGGCTGATGTCGAAGCTGATGGCTTCTTGTTTGTACATGGCCAGCATATAGACATAAATATGCGTAAATAGACAAGTTTCCCCGCCGCTCGGCCTCTTCTCTCTTCTTGGAATGTAACTCAGAAGAAAGTGCAAATATTGACGAGAGTTTCCATTTTGCAGGTGGCTCGAAGTGGAACAGTTTTCTGTTGATGGTTGCGACATATGCGAAACCAATTGATTCGTGGCCCGAATGGCTATTACTATATGTACACGTGTTCCTCTGTGACATTTTCGTAATCATTTTGTTAACGCTTCGCTGCACACCAGACGATTTTAAATTGTGGAGTAATTTTATTCCAAGTGAGCTGATTAGTCGGCTTGGAGTTTTTGAATTTTAAAATTTTCTAACCCACTTTTGCGTATACTTTGTGTTATTATCTGGCTGTCCCATGCGCTTCGAGGTGCAATTTACTTGGCAACAAACTCGCTCGCAATTATCACATAAACTTCGCATTTACACTCTGAACTTTGCTTCTGCCACAGCACCTCATGTGGCTTGTTGTTGGCTGATTTTTCCTTTGTGGTTGTTGTTATTATTGCAGCTAAATGAAAATATTCAGAGCGGAAAGTTACGCTTTTCCATTATAAGCGGGCCATTCGAAGCATGATCAAATCTAATGTGGAGGTTTCGGCTTCGAGGAATATCAAAATTGAGTTTGAGGTTCGGAGTAAGACTCATTCAAGGCGGAAGCATTTATTTCAGCACAAATTATGTAATTTCTATAAAAGGCTTTTAATATTTTAGAACTTGTAACTCACAATAATCATTGAGAGAATTTAAGTCAAATCAATCAAATAGAATAATTGAGTGCAGTCTACTTTTCTAAATTGGAGTATGTACAGTAACCAATTGAAATCGCCAAGAAAATGTAATTATTATCTAATAATCATTTTTTAAAGTAGCTCTATATACATAGTACAGTTTCATACAAATTTTAGTAATATTGAAATTGACATTTCGCTCTTGCTTAAACTCTGCGTTTCCAATTTTGCATGTGTAAATTTTAAAATATTTTCAAGATTCCCGAAAAACCTATTTGGCTTCTTGAGGTCTTGACGAGCCGTTGACATTTTGTATTTAATACAGCCTGCACTCAGGTTTTCTTTTCTGTGGCGTTCGCCTCGTGTAAGGCTCCTCAAAAATGAAAGCCGAAAGAAAATTTGACAAGTGACAATTTCCGTTTGTTGACTTCGCTTTCAGTGATTATTTTCTGAGGGACAGTTTTTCCGAGTCCAATGATTCATTTTCGTTTCAAAATGTATTACGTGAAGGAAAATCGGATTGCAATTAGTGGAATTTTGTATTCGAGGTTTTGTAAGCGTTTTTCGGCTTTCTGTTTGTTATGGAGTTAATATATTTTAATCGGCTAGATGGATGATGAGTTTGGGTCTAAAGGTTGACCTTGTAGGTGAGAGCGTGGCGCGGCAAGGTGACGAAGGGTGCTCAAGGGGCAGAGCTCATCGACAGCCTTCATCCGAGGCTATTTATGGCCAGACACACCCAGCTCCAAGCTCACACACTCGAGTCACTCGACCGGAACGCCAATTGGATCGGAAATCGCTTTTTTGTCTGTTAAATTTGCCAGCTTACTCGGTCTTACCCCCACCACCACCCATCTCTCCACCCAATTTTGTGCAAAAGCCCATCAGTTGTTCTGTATTCAGTGTGAATTCAATTATTTTCGATTACTGAGCTTGCTTTTCACAGGTAAATAGAGTTAGGCAACAAGTTCACGATATATACTGATAGTGGTTGATGGCTACATGGGCTTTAATAATGGAAACACTTAATAAAATTAGATTTTAATAAGTTGCAAAGTCTGAAACAGCATGATATTATAATCTGTTTCTGGACTTAGCCAAAGTTTCACCTTAACCCATTTCATAAATGTCATAACCCCTAAGCAGTGCTCACTGTACTTTCGACTGAGCCAAGCAAAGTTCTTATCGTCCACTAATTATGCAAATGCTATGTGCATTTCAAAGTCTTATTTACACACTCAAAACTGCGCTTAATTTGCGTATTCCTAACGATTTTTCACTGACAGACTGCAAATTGTAAATCGTAGAGTATCTCGATCCGAAAGATACCTGGAATTGATCGCACGTCTTGAACTTCAACTTTGACACGCGCGTGCGCGGCAATTGTAATTTCCGTTTGGCCACAAATCGCTCTTTTTCTCTCCGATTACGGCGACACGTCTCCGACTTGAGAGTATCTGTTAGATACTCGTCGAGAATTTCAGCGATTTGCTTCTGCTATTTATTTTTCGGCGCAGGGTTTTTTTCGCAGTCGATCCGAAAACGCGACTGATGTCTGGGCGATTGAGTGACAAACTGCTGGCGACGCTTATTTTTTCGCTGCCGTTTTTGCGCTTCGTTCTGCGGTTTATTTTACTTGATTTTTGTAGTTGTAGTTGTATCTGGTATGTACTTTAGCCATTGTGTACTCAGTTCACGATGAGCCGCATGGCGACGTCAAAGCAAAAGCAACAGCAACAGCGGCAAACAGTTCGAATACAAAAAATATTATCATTAATGCCATTGCCTTTCGGGCTTGTGTCAAAATGGCAATAAGAAAAGCGTGCTGGGGGAAATGTGCTTGGGAAAACGCGTAAATTCTATAGATTAAATGAGTTTTAAAGTGCAATTTGAGGCAATCGGCAGAACTTGGGAATGCATGCTCGAAAAAAACTGGCAGATAAGTTTCTCAATAAGAAAATGTCAAATACTCCTGTTGGAAAGATATCTAAAATGTATTTAATATATATAACTGGTATCATAAAAAAGCAATATCATTTAATAAATGTATATTTGTTTCAGGCAACAACATTTTTATTTTATTGTTTAACTTTTTACTTTACTTGTTTTACTTATAATACCGATCCCAATTTTCAAGGTAAATACTTTGGTGGTACATTTTTGACACATATGTACATACAGATAAATCTATCAGAAATATCATTTTCGTTTAGGTTTTCTGAGTTTTCTATTTTCCTGTGAAATCCGCCATTGCATCTGTTACACGTTTCAGACATATTGCTTATATATTTCCATAATTACTCATATTCCTGAATCGGAACTTCTACCTGAGAGAGGCCCCAACTTTCGGGTGCCGTCTTGCCCATTATGTTTACTTTCGTTTCGCATTTCAGCAGTCAGCTACAGTCCGTCTCATTCACCGCAGTTATTTGTTTACCAGTTAACAGCTCAGAGCTAAAAGCTTTGGTAGCTAGATCATAATTCAGCAGACAATTTTAAACAATTTTGTCAGCTGACTCCTGAAGGGTAATTTTGTGGGCGAATGCAGCTTTAAGAACTACCAGACCAGACTGCCTTTTCGTTCTTATCTCTGAATGAAATTCAAAATTTAATTAATATCAAACGGAAAACAAAGGCAAACCATATGCCGCAAACAAGTGCTGGAATATGGGGTGTAGGGCGGTGGAATTATAAAACAATACGCCCCCTAATTACAGACAGAGATATGGATACGAATACAGATACAGATACAGCTAGTGCTGCAGAGATACAATGCAAAAACACTTGAAAAGAACAGACGCACAGCCATTTTCGATAATTGAAAATAATAATTAAAATTCCCTGATTGAAGGGAGGGCAAAAACGAGAGGACCCTGCCCTGACGTCCACAATTGGAGTGAAAGAATCCCATAAAGGCGGCAACAACTGCAGGGCATACATAATAAAACTGGTATCTGTTAGTATGCAAAACATGTCACAGTGTTCCTCCATTCTTTTGGGTCATAGAGCCCGTTAGCCGTATTTGTCCATCAGAAGTCATCATGGAATTGGTTGTCATTCACTTTGCGCCTCTGCTTTGTTCTGGGGGCCCCGCCCCTCCCCAGACCCTATTTCCATAGAATTTATAGCCCCTTCGGCCCCATGGGCGTGCGTGATTTCTTCAATTAATTGTTGTCTCCAAGCACTTTGAACACTGCACAATGTCGTTCTTGACAGCACTTTTTCCCATCATTGTCTACACCTAATTGGAGGTCCGAGAAGAACTAGACGGTCCATTGTGCTCGCCGCCACAAAGGTCCATGGAAATATGCATAATTCTAACTCAAACAATGACAATTGCCAAGGTATTGCAATTTATGCTGCAGAGAGATTTGTGCAATATGGATTGCTTAAGAAATATGATAAATGTTTGGACGAGGAACTTAGCAATAATGAATGAATGCAAACATTACAACTGGGGAATAAAGAATTCATCTTGAGCTGGAGTCTAGGTTCACTTCAGGAGATACTGTTCATTTATTGAAGTAGAAACTTCTGTAATTACTTTTACTTATAACTTACTCGTTTAAAAATCCTTATCCAAAAGTGTCTTGAATATTATAGCTCAATTATCTAATATCGACCTTGGAAAGTGATTTAAAAGCTTTCGAATTAGTGTTATTAATTTGTGAAGTACTTATTTTGCGGTGTTAGAGATGACTTAATGGCTTAATAAGTATCTAGGGTACGAAAATAAAATCAAGATGATTTAAAATAGCTAACAGGTTTTGCATGAAAATTGCATATTAACGAGCGCTTCTCCGAACGATTCCCCGAAATAAACCAGCGCTATATCAATCTTTAAGCTCCATTGCCTAAGTATCCCCAGTATGAATAAACCAACTCCATGTGGAGAGATTTCCCCGGCCATTTGTCATCTTTCCCGGCTTTCCCATGCATCTTTCTTCATGCGGTTTGCCATTTTGGCTCACAAATCTAGCAATCTTCACATATTTCAATTACCGCTCGTCAAGCGTAAGAAATGTCTTGTGCCACACATGACAAACTGCAGCTGCAAATGCAATTGCGATTGCAACTGCAATTGCAACACAGAATGCAACGCACTTTCAACACGCAACCAGCGAAATTTCTCCAATTTGAGTGGCAGGCATTCTTCACATACCACTCGATCGCAAACGGCACGCAATCTGCGCCTAGAATCTATGGCCCCCTTGTAGAGATACAGATACGAGATGGCCTAAGCAAAACAAACTGCAAACAAAACACCAAACAGCTGACTTGGCTTATATAAACAGAAGCACGAGAAAAGGCTAATTTCTTTGCGCAAAAATAATAATAATGGAAATGAAATGAAATTAAAACTGGTTAAGACCGCAGCCGGTTCGCCAGAGAGAAGCCGAGAAACTATGAAGAGAATCTGGGAGAAGCCGGCGCAGAATGACTCAAACTGCAGCCGAGATTATAAATTATTTAGCTGGTTTTTTGCTCCTTTTGCACTTAATTATTCGTTTGGGAAGTGCCTTGCATATTGTTTTCGTTTTCGATTTCATCGTTTTTCTGTTGTCATTTCTGCCGTGTTTACTTTTTGGCAATTGCCAAACGGGATGACAAATCCAATCGAATGAGCTGCGACCGCTTTTGCCGTTCTGGCATAGGAAATTAATGTTTTAATGGCATTTATTTCGGGCACCCCCAAGAAATCGAAATTGAAATATGTCCGAGGTATGCTGCCCGATATTTTCGGTAGATTTAGCAAGGCTATTAACTTAATGTGGCTAAACTTTGAATTATGGGTAAATGGAAATTCTCTAATTGGACCAAAGAAATACAAAAGGAATGTGACATTTTGAAGACATTTGCAAACATTCTTTCAATGCTTATAATACATTTTTTAGAAACTTGTGTTTATTTTGGATTTAAATTTGGTTTTTTAACAGCCTCTAAAAATGCTGCGTTAAGTGAAAGTTTCTGTCTATATACCTAAATGGAACGTTTTGATTTCCCTTTTTTTAATTTTGTCATGAAATGTTTCATAATTTTAATAACTACTGAATATCTTTTTAAGACATCTATAGGCTAGCCATTTAGAAGCAGTGTTTAATTAAAATTGTAGCGTTAAAAGCATTCTACTATAATATAGAAAAAAAGATTTCATTACTTTAAAAAAATAAAAAAATTCTATGAAATTCTTTCCACATGTTTAGTTATTTAAGATTCTTTATAGCACTTTATAGTTGCTCGTTTTGAGTAAATTAACAATTTGTTAGCGCACCGCACAGTTGTCAATTTTGAAATCGTTTTCTCAATTACCAAATCAACGATGATTAAGTACAATCCACACGTATAAACGTACTATATATCGAGTCATACGGGGATCGATTCAATCAATTGGCTGTGCCAATAGTTTATCAATATCTTCGAGATACACTGGACGAGCGTTTCGTTTTTCAATTAAGTCTTGCGGCTGGCGTAGATTTAATTTAAAGAATTTCATTTACAGTTGACCAACCACAAAGTGCGGCCAAGATACGAAGATAGGGAGATCGTGCCGCAAATAAATGACAAACTACGGCACGTATCTTTCGGATAGCTGAGCGCGACTATTGACTGGCGAATAACGAATAATGGTTCCCGATCGACGATCACCGATCGACTGAAAAGCCCGCGGGCACTTCACTTTGCCCCGCGATCAATTGCGCTGCACTTTGAGATTCAGATACTTTTGCCGCTGGCAACGCCGCTCTTGCCGGCTCTCTCTCCGTCTCTCTCTATCCACCTCCCTGGCTCTCTCTCTAAACAGCTGTTGCGGACACTTGTGGCTCGCTCACATGAAAGCCAATTAGCCACGCTCGTTGCCTTTGGCTGTTTGTTTATTTATGTTTGCTGGGGAGTCATCGTCAGTTGACAGTTTTCGGTACATATGAGTAGCTCTCTCCCGCTCTGGCGCTTCCCTCTCTCCCTGCCTCTCTCTTCGGACGTAGTGCCCTCTCTTTCGGATCAGCGCCGGGTTGACTCAGCGGTTTTCCTACTCGTGTCGCGGAGCGGATACGCGGTTTTTCTAAGTTAACTAACTGCGTTTTATGGGATACTTCGGGATAAGCACCATATTATAAAGTGGTAAAATCAATATAGGTAGAAAGTATATATTTATAGATTCGACGCCAAGAATTTTCTAAATGGGTATGATCATTGGGTATGATGTTGTATTAACCCATTTCTGTTCAAATGGTGATAAAAAGTTTAAACCAATCACATTTTCAAAGTTTTTTTTAATAATTTGTAAGTTTTTATATTTACAAATATAATCAGTTATGTACATTTAAAATACCTGAAAAAATGTATATAAATAATTTCAGAATTTTCAATGCGTATTTATCAACAGCTTAAAGTTTTTAGATAGATACAACTTTTTGAAAAATTGTATTTTTATATGAAGTTCGGCATTTGAAAATATAACATAAAAAGAAGATTTCAACCACAATGGATTTTGCTTCGATAATTTTCTGCTATTTGAACGTTTTTAATATCTTTATAGTTTTGAACGATCTCTGTTTTGAAGTGTTGAAAGTCGGTCATAAAAACAAGTGCACCTAGTATGCCATAGGGGACCATCTGTTAAACCGTATATTGCAACCCAGAAATAATGTGGGGAATAGTAAGCTGTAATACAAAAATTTGGGAGACATGTGGGAGTTCTTATTTGGTGCAGTTCAGCGACGACATCAAGTAATGAACACATTTTTATTCTTAAATTATGTTCAACACATTTTATTTACGTCTGAAAATCAAACCTAAAATTTTAGTTGCATTTTTTAACGAGCTCTTATGAATTACTCACAAACGAGCTCACGCACTTTTTGATCACGGGTGGGCTTGGTCTTTTAATTTTATTTCTGGGTGTAGTATTTCTCTTTAGCTCATTTGGCTTTCATTAGTTGTCAAGTGAACAATACATAGTTAATTCATAAATACCGCATATAAGTTTAACGATTTACAGCAGCTTTAGCTAAAATGACATTACATAAATCATTGCACATTTTGCTCAAACCTCTTTCACACGTCTTCCCAAACGAGTTGGCACCACCCGCTTTCCCCCAGCCCCGCCCTCTTTCACGCCTCATGTGCAAACCCATCCCGAGATTTACCAGCAAAAGCAACAGCAACCGCCTCTTCTAACACATTTAATGCCAAGTCAAAGTTGTGTGCTCACTTGACAAGATCGCGACGACCTAAAAGGTTTCGAGACGCGGGCAATTAACATCAGAGCTACAAAATTACTGGCCGTATATCTGTGTATCTTGCAGATGTATCTGTATCTTTGTATCTGGCTAAACGAGCGATCACGTCAGGCGGGGAGCTCGAAAATCAATTGAAGAGCTGTTCGGGGCCAGAAAACTCAGTGAACATAGAAAAGCGCTTTGTTTTCGCAGCCAGGCCCGCAGAACGCTTAATAATTGAATCGAAAAGTGTGCTAATGCGACCGGCAGTTGAGTTTCTCAGTATCTCGCGGATATCGGGTCACACACATCTGTGGGCTGAAACTGCAAACATGAAAATGCATTCTCAGATCTGAAGATACCGCCACAGAAACATTAATTTACACACTGAAGAATCTTACGAACGCTAAAGTGTCAGAAAAGATTAATAACGTTTTTTTATACCGGGCCTACTTCATTAATTTAGCTTTAATTATGGCGTTGACACAAAATTTACTACGTTTATGAAAACAAAAAAAATATTCGCCCTTGTATAAGTCCATCGATCTTCATGATATAATATATCATTTATTTATTATAATTATTATAATTTATTATTATTAATATATGTATTGAGTTTTGAATTAATTATAATTATAACTTTATTGAATTGTCTCAATGTCTTTGTATTTTCTCGACATCCCATTCTAGTGGTGAAATGAAAATTGATTCTTCGTTGTCGACGTCTGACAATCCGCAAATTATTGAGCCCATTAATTCGGAAGCCAAGAGGCATAGCAATAAAAGTGTGTTCATAAATAAAATGGTGCCTGCGAGTATCTACTTGCATCTCATTAGTTTGGGATGATTTTGCATGTGGCTAGTTGGCCAAAAAGTCTAAAAGGGAGGGGGACAATCGATGGCCACAAGATGCCGGCAGCACCAGCAACAAAATAAGGCATCCTGAACAACTCGGCAACTAAGCCAAGCCAAAAGGGCAGGCTAAAAAGGCGGACAGCTACACAGACGACGACAAACGGCAGCTAAAAGTATTTAGAATTTCTGGCATTTTGTCAAGTGTCGCCAAAACATTTCGCACAACACGCACGGTTCTAGAGAGAGTGAGGGATATACTGAGTGAAAGAGATAGGGAGAAGATAGTGAGAGAGAGAGGGAATACTTGTGTGTACTAGGCGAATCTTGCACTTGTTGCATTTCGCAAAATTTGTGTGGCATTTGAAAATGTTTGGCATTTGTTTTTGGCTAATACACTATAGAAAGCAGGTAATATGTCTTGCCCTACTGGGTTGTATTTGGCTTTGGCAAATAAAAAATCTTTTGGATATGTTCTTGAAAATTACATTTAATATATTTATTGGAGATAAAGGTTAAACATATATTTTTTATTTAGGCTTTAACGATATTTATTTAGATTAACTTTAAAAGATGTTTTCAGTTTTTGTAAGTGCCTAAACCGTCTTTATCCTACAATGAGTATTTATCTTTAACTTATTAGATCAGAAGCCTTCTATGTTCTCATTCACAACTAACTTCCTGTCAATCTAAGGCAAAATAGATTTTGAGTGCATTTTGAACATTTTTGGTGTACCGAACACTGCCCGCCAAATTAAATGTTGGCCAATTTTTTGTTGCATTCGCACACTTGACCGTTAATCTTAATTTTAGTGACGCTTTTTGTTAATATTTCGTTTATTAAACGGAGAAACCGAGAGCTAAGTCAAAACCAAGAGAAACTGAGAGAGATTCTCGCTCAGATGGGTGCCGATTTTCGTTAATTTAGCATAAAATTTCCGTGTTACGTATTTTTAATTTTGTGATTTATTTTTGTCACGCGTACACACTTGACGCAATCGGACGCAATAGAGGAGAAACAAAAGCAGCGGCAAGAATACGCCCAAATGGCTTTCGGATCATTGGGATATACGGTGAGATATGGTGGATAAGGTGGGGATGAGGCAGAACAGTGCTATCTGCGAGGTAGTTGGCCCTTGAGCCACTTGTACGCTATCGAAAGCGAAGGAAGGCAATTATGCAAGAGGGGAAAATAGGAAAAATCAAAGGGAAAACACAATCGATGGACATCGAGGTGAATGCGAGCGGTGCCCTAAACATTTCCGTTGCACTCGAGCAATGCCGAAAACAACAAGAAATTCCGAAGTCACAAGCACGCACTGCTGCCCTCACACACACACTCTCGTTCTAAAACGGAAGCGGAAATGCAGCGCATAAGCGGAGTGCCAGAAGGAGACACAAGAAGGACATAAGGGCCAATCGCCGTCCAATTTGTGCGATAGGCCAAAGACGACATAACGATTTTCCGATTTGAATTGCGTTCTGAAATGTGTAGAAGCGAACTTTTATGAAATTTAGAAGAACAGAACTTCTAGAGAAAAATAATTGATTTTGAATTTAAATTTTGATGTGAAAAGATCCCTTTCTTGAGAGAACATTCATATAATTGGTTTTTAAATATACATTTTCAGCATAATTTTAGTTTTTTAAGAAAGCTTAAAAGAATTTTAGAAACTAAAAAAAAATAAATGCCGCACAGCTCAACGAATTTTCTGAACAAGTGCCACGCATAAGCTACCTTTTTCCTAAGAGTAATATTTCATCGCTCCCTGGTTGGGGCATCAACTTTTTGCTGGAATTTTTCAACGAATGACTTCCATGCTTTTTCCCTTTTCTTTTCAGCACATATCCTAATCGATTTATTGGTCTCACACAATCCAACTAATACACGATTGTAGCCAGTTAGCCTTCTCCCTCCAGCTTTTTTCGACCCGTCCTGTCAGTTTGAGCATTATTCATTTCCATTGCCGTATTCTCTGTTCGAATTCTTTTTCATGTGTTGTTTTGTGTAATCAGATACAGACACTACATCCCCTTATCCTTGCTTGTGATTAAGCCCAAAAGGCTGATATACACTGATAAAAAAAGCGGGAACTAGCAATCAACTGACGTAGAGAGAGACAGGGGAGTGGGACAGGGTCGGAGAAAGGACAAATATACCCCAAAGGGACGTCTAAAGAGGGACTTACCATTTCTGTTCTCACTATCCGCCGGCTTCATCTGAATGGGATGGTGCATCTGTCAAAGAAAGAGAAAAAATGGAAAATCGTTAAAAAAAATGGGTAATATTTTTGGGATATGTGAATGGAATGCACGTCACTTTCTCTACCGAGTGCTTTTTAACTTTAAAGGTTTGATTCAAGGCGGAACCATTTCCTAATATGTCTGTAAAAGCAATATTTCTCAGAAATATTAAATATTCCAAAAACAAGAGACTTAAATGGTTTCCTGTTATTTAAATCCCTATTTTCAACTATCATTGAAATCGTTATTTGCATTCAGCTTGAAACCATTTTGTAGAGAAGTTTCAACTTTCGCCTTATTCACTCTACCATCAATGGACTTAACCAAAAACTGACCCGAACTCTTGTTAGATCAACAATGATTTCATTAGTTTATTGAAGTGTTGTTCGATCTCATTTGATTTGATTTTGGCCCAATGCAAATGAAAAGCGCTAATGAAATAGCTCGGAAAAGGAAGCCGGATAAAAGGAGTGGGCGAAACAAAAAGAACCAGAGAGCCCATTTCATTAACGTGGCCATTAGCACTTGAGAAATGCAATTCAATGCGAGATGCTTTTAACAAATTTCCCATTTATTTTACATTCGTCGTGCGAACTGATAAGGTCCCGGGTCCTTGAAACCAGGTCCTGTCAGGCAGTGGCCATTACTTTGATTTCAATTAACTTTTCATTCAAACGGTTCGAGCAGCGGAAATGATAATAATAATACTTACAACGATATTAGAAAACGGAGCTTCAATTGCAGGAAACTTTTCCCATTGGCAGTACGAAAGGGGGAGGGGAGGGGCGTGTGGGCCAAAGTCCGGACAAAGTGACTGAATGACTGAATGATGTTCAGCAAATTGAAATGAAATGCTTACGGGTTGAGGCCTCCCCACATCTCGTTTCCAACCAAATAAAACCGAACCGAACGGAAGGGGGAAGCCAGAAGGTTTCTGCACAAATTACGAGAAAATGTCACCGCCTCTGGTACTTGGTACTTGGTCCTTGGTCCTCGTCCAGCCACCGACTGCCCCCTCAGAAACCCTTTCCACTCTTATTGTTGCGCCATTCTGCTGCTCTATTATTCAAAATTGACAGTTGAATGAGTAAAATGGCCGTCTGCCTCAATCTGAATTGCTCTTTTCTGGCATTTCATTTAACTGTCCGTCTCGCAGAATCGAGCTAGTGTGGATGTATGTGTCTGTTTGTGTTGGCCAGATCCTGGCTGGAAAACCCTTTTCAATTTAATAGCGTAGAGGCTATAATGCGATTTGCAGCAAGTTACTTTTTAGTCCTACTCTGATTGTCAATTAGCTGTCAAAACATTGTGGCTAGTTTTTTGGCTTTTGTAAAAAAACGAGAACAGATTACGCAAATAAAGGGCTGGAACACTGAAAAATAGCTTGGGTTTATAATAATAAATGGTTTCTATTGTGAAGAATTACAATAGTCCCGACAAAAAAACATTCGATTTAAATGGTTTCACTGAGTTCATAATATAATAGCTTTTTAAATTAAGTTAAAATGGCTGATCAAACTTGCACATATTTTAAATTTCCCCTTATAATATTGTTAGCATACTTTCAGGCTCTCAATAAAACGCCGTAAAATACTGTCTCCGCTTTTTCTTGGCCCGACTTTCAACTGTATCTTTTCACACGTGTCAGTAAAAAATGGAAGAGCGAGTAAAAGGACAACCCTTGGCCAGGACACTTAACACTCTCACATATATATATAGCAAAAAGGAGAAGGGGCAGAGAAAAGTGGGCAGTTCAAAGCAAAATATTTATTGTGGCCGTTGACAAGCTGAGCTTTCCCCTGTGCTTGTGTGTGTGGAAATGTGGACATTTTAACGTCTGTTTACCTATCGATTATTTCAGGTAAATTAAGTAGCTTCGGAGCTGACGAGGACCTCCACGTCCACGTCCATGTCCACATCGATGTCCTTTCCGTTGAGGGCAGCCTGCCAAATGCATTAAAGGATCAGACACACTCACACCCACTCGGGCACATACCCACACATGCACGCATAGCTGGACAGCCAGGCACTTACTTATACAAACAAAGATCCACCTTACACACACACACATGTGGTCATTATTTTGACAATTACACACGTGGCGCCATTTGGCCAGGTCCTTCTCGACCCCCTCCTAAATTCAGGGCCTGAATGTGTGAGTTGGGGTCTTTGTTTTAGTGCTAGCCGAACGTTCCTATATGGATTTTCCATTAACGATTTGAATATGTAAATGATGGAGCGAGTGCTAACTGTGGTTTCGAATTATACGAACATGTTTCAAATAAGTCAGGTCGTTTAAATTTTTATATATTTATCTGAGATAAATCATTTAAGGCTACGAATTTTACTTTTATTATCGGGTCAAAATATTTATTTCTGCTAATACGTTCTATATATACATACTAGAGGTGCCACAGAAATCGCTAGGTCTTAAAGTCACTTTTAAATATAATTTTAGGTTTCTAAAAGTATGCAGTGACAAATGGAATGAACTCATTGTATTGTGAGAATAAAATATATTGTTGCATACTTTTAGACACCCATAACTGAGATTTAATGATTTCTATGGCATCCCAGTATATATTTTCAAATTGGTTAAATAGATAATTTATATAACTAGCATTAAAATTCAACATGTTCAATATAATCCCATTAAGATAAACACTTTTGTACTCTTTACTCAGAATGCACATTTCCAAAGCTAAATTATGTGATAAGCAAGTTTGATAGATTTTATAAATAATAGTTTTTTGTGAAATCGCTGATACTTTGCTTATATCGAGAAGGAATACTTTCTTCTGCTTGTTGAACCACTGTGCAGGTTCACATCCACTCCGTGAGGTCCCCCCTCCCCATATATGCCCCTGGTGATCCAATCCGCCCTGCAATCTTAGTGTGTTTGCTTGTGCGTGGAACGCTTCATTTAATACGTTAACAATGAGATTGTCCTCAATAATTGAATCCACTAATTGACTGATGATTACATTTTGTGTTGGCCATACACCAATAGTCCTCCAATGTTTCTGGATCCCCCCAATTCCGATTCCTCCGCTCCTCCAAAAACCATGCGCTGAAAGTATGTCATCGATCGATCGGGTAGCAAGCGGTTGACTTTCTCAAGCTGTATTATTCAAAAGGGCGCACAAACAGTGACTGTACTGGGTATACGTATGTGTATGTGAGCTACGAAGAAGAGGCACACACACGCGCACACATACATACGCAAATACGAAAAGAAATGCACACATACATGGACACAGAGAACAGGAAAACGGGCAGAACTCAAAGCTACATATATGGTATAGGGGGTGTATTTATTGGTTTGTGTGTGAGTGGGTGGTGTAGGGTGTAGGGTGTCGGGAGGTACTTACCCCATCCAAGGTCTTGATATTGTGCAACGCATCCTGGGCGCGCAGGGCGGCCTTTCTTGTATAGTAGGTGACAAAACAGCACCCTGCAAACGAAAATGAAACAATACAAATCGAATACAAATCAAACGAGTCGATAGACAGTAGCACAGAACATATGGTACAGAACGAACATTATATATATACTGTAATATATATATAAATTTATCGGATGCATTAGATATTATTTACTGGGGACCATTACAAAGTTAAGCTCTTATTTCGATAACTATAGTTTTAGCTATTTTATCATGCATCCGCGACTGGTTGATCGAGGCTTAAAGCTAAATAGATATAGACCTATATCGACATGCAGAATTTTGGACACGAGACGAGCGCTTCATGCAAGCCATGCGGAGCGAATGGGACATGGACAAAAAATTATGAAGACTACAGAATGCGGAAGGTCAAGGGAAAATAAAAATACTATTTTATTTAAAAAAAGTTTTTTTGAAGAGTATTATCCTAGGCTTATGCATTTTAACTACTACGACTTTTCTTTGCAAGTGGTCGGGTTCAATCCGTGTTGCTTTTACCAAAAGCCCAAATATTCCTACATATTTTTCCTCTTCCTTCGAATATTATTACTTGTTCATTTGAACGTATATTTAATTCCGATATATATTTAACTGTAGTCACCTCGAATTCTATTGTTTATTAAACGTTAAACCTTTCCTAAATATTTGTTCGGCTAACAAAAGTCTTCTTTATACTTTTATCGGATTACTTACGGAACTTCCAGAAAGTTAGTACACAACCCGGCTCTTCTGACCCATCTAAACTATCCACTGCTCCATTACGAAGATTAAATTATAATCCTCCTCCGCCTGGCAGCCATATAAGCCACACGCCTCCCTCGGTGGATATCATCGAGTTAGCCGTGCTCGAACACCTTGCTCTGAGGATTAATCCACCCATATGCACACTTTTGGCCAGGATCAACCCCTCTAGACCATAAATATGCATAATGGAATTTACCTTTCGCTTTCGAGGAAAGTTTGCAAGCAAATGCGCATATTATTCTAATACAGCCAAAAATTAACCAGAGCAACATGCTCATGTCCTGCATCCTGCCAGTTTGTGAGTGTGCGGAAGTTTTTCCCGTTTATACACGCACAATTATGGCCAATTACCCTGGCTGAAACTTTGGCCAACGCCGCATTCCTGCCCTCAGCACCTGTGCTGGGGGCAGGTTTTAATGTTGATGGGTTCGCCATCAGCATAATCATATTACTTGATGTTTATCGGCACAGCCCGGGGACCCAAAATTGATGGACATTGTAAAATTTCATTGATCCCTCCCCAAATAATGCCCCCATTTGTATGCCCCGGAGCTAGGGCTTCCATCTTGAGGGACTCACCTCTGCTAATCGATGTGACCTTGTCCCGGAGCACATTCAGTGTGTGCACGGGTCCGAACTGCTCGAACATTTGCCGGAGCCTGGTCTCGTCCCAGGTCTTTGGTATTTGGCCCACGAACATCTTGATATTGTCGGCATCCGGCTGATCCTTGATCAAGTCCGGACTGCTTGATTCCATAAGTTCCATTTTGACGCAGCCTACACCCATGGGACTTTGGTTGCTGCAAAGAAGAAAAAATATTCGAGGTTATAGTACTTTTTTAAATCTTATAAAATTGAGTGCGTTATGTACGACTTTATGCAAAATCAAGAACCAAGTTGTTACAAATTAAGAACACCTATTCAAACTAGACCATAGACATTTGCAATCCTGGTCGAACTCCATCTATCATTCTTTGTTTTAAACTCAAACCCATTCTTATTTTCACGGAATCGCAATGTAAAAGTGAAACAACATAACTTACATAAAAATATACCATATATATTTTCATCATGATTTTTAAGGTACTCATAGCTTAACGATTAAGCATTAATTTATGCCATAAGCCTATATCTATGCAAATCTTGTGTGTGTTCAGCTCACATCTTCAATCTTGGGTAAAAGCCAACCATAACCTTAAGTTTAAGGTAGAAAATAGACTTCGATTTGTCTATAAGGCCACCAAGAATTAAGAGAATCGAATTAATAAAAGTAAGTAATAAAAGTAAATAACTAAAACAATCGCTTTGGCTCCCTAAAAAATTATTTCATATTTTTAAAGGACATTTCTTGAGACTTAAAATATTGTTCATGTTTTGTTGGAAGGGGGCTCATTTGCCGTCTCCACGGGCTTGGCGGGTTCCTTAGAAGTCTCCTCTGCTTTTTGAGGCTCTTCGGCGGTCTCCACAGCCTTTGGAGGTTCTTCAGGTGGAGGAGGTGGTGGTGCTGCTTCCGCAACAGGTTCCTCGGGAGGCGGAGGAGGTGGTGGTGGTGGGGCTGCTTCTGCTACGGGTTCTTCGGGAGGCGGAGGTGGTGGTGGCGGTGCTTCTTCAGCCACTAGTTCTGGGGGCTCTTCAGGTGGAGGTACTGGAGGTACTGTTGCTGCGGCGGCGGCATCTTCCTCTGGTTCTTTCTCAGTTTCCGGATTGGGAGGAGGGATGACATTGAAAGTGGGCGTCATATAGCACAGATCATTTTTGGCGCTTTCCCTGCCCGGAAAACTGGGCTGGGTGCCTCGGCGACCCAAGGAATAAGCGGCACAGGAGTTGGCCGCACTGATGTGATGCTCTGTGGTCAGCTTGGGAAACCGAGCAATGTGATAGGCCAAGCTGCCCAGAAAGGCATCTCCCGCCCCCGAGGAATCGGCCAGGTGTGGCACATCGGAGGCGGGCACATGAGTGCACATATCTCTGTTCTTCTTGGACATAAAGACCGCTCCCTGGTCGCCCATGGTGATGATCACGCACTTGGCTCCCTGCTCTATGAGATTGTCGGCTGCCTCTCGGGCCTGTTCGAGGGTTTTGACCTCCTCCACCTCGGTTAGACGAGCTGCCGCCTCCTGGTTGACCACTAAAATACTGGGCAAAACGACCATAGCGCCGGGAATGTCCTTTCTCAAGGGCGACATGTGCAGTATGGAAACTCCCTTGAACTGCCGCAGCGCACACATTGTGGCATTCATGTCCGCTTCCAGTTGGCAGAGGAGCACCTTGGCCGCCTGGAAGGTCTTCTTGGCGCGGCTCACATCCTTCCCGGTGAGAAGGGCATTGGCCCCCGCCACGTTGATCTTGTAGTGCTCCCCCTCGTCGGACACCGCGATCTCGCTCATGCCCGTGGTATTGTTCTTCACCTGCTCGACGTGCTGCACATCCACCTCGTGCTGCTGCAGGTGCCTCAGGTAGTCGTCGCCGGACTCGTCCTTTCCCAGTTTGGCCACCAGGGCGGTGGAGCCCCCCAGCTTGGCAGCTGCCACACACTGATTGGCCCCCTTGCCGCCGAAACAGGTCTCCATGTAGGTTCCGGCGACCAGTTCTCCGGGTTTCGGCAATTCCGCGACATATCTGAGGGGTTTATGTGGCTAACCACTGATCTTACTGTCTTGGGGGAGACTTACGTTATGTATTCGATGTTTGCCGACCCAAAGACCACCACATCCAGCGACTTTCCCATTTAAAGGCCGGCGTAGGCCCACAATTTTGAACAGTATTTTATTGAAAATGTTGCTTTGGAAAATACCTACATTTCTGAAGTGTAACAATACGTAATCTTATAAATGTTTGTAGCAATATTTGACATTGTTATTTTTCTGTCCTGTGTGGAATAAATCACTTTAATCCGTAAACAAAAAGTTTTAAAATCAATTAATTTAGCATTGAGCCTGACGAGAGATGCTAACTGCTTCTATTTCTCAATTAAAAAATGTATTTCCATCACTCGCAAATAAAGCGATTGCAAATCTCAAGTGGAAGTTCCCAACTTTTTCATTGAACTTTCATGGACAACATATTGTTTTGCCGTCCCTCCGGTTGCTAACTCCATTTGCTAATGACCATAAAAAGGGGAGGGGGATAACAACAAGCCGGACCATTTGTAATCGCCATCCTTGTCTGATGCGATACCAAGTTGGCTAACAGCATAAAATACAAATACTAATTGTTATTAGCAAACTAATCTAATCTAAAAAGTTGTAAACGCAGTTACTTTTGTTTTGTGGCTGACCAGTCTCCGACTCTGGATTCGAGGAAGGGGGTTTGGGTTTTCCAGGGGATCTTTTTGGGGGACGTGGGTCTTTGAGTGACTGGCAACGCATTGAACGCTCCACTTTGAGGTCACTTTCAGCTGGTTTTTGTGTGCTGCCGAAAAAGTTTTCCCTTTTCCCAGCCGATGTTGTTGCTCCTAATGGGGGTTTATTGGGTGCTCTTGATGGTGTACGAAATTGACTTTTGGTTGGCTGTCAATTTGCTCGGGGGTCTCGGTTACGGAGCTGATTCGCCGTAAGCAGAAGTTGTCAAGCAGTTGGGCCAATAAATTTCAGCACTTAATTGGCTGAGCCAGTTAGTTGGGTAGCGGACAGACAGCGGGGTACTTAGATGTATATTCCGGATGTGATTGAGATAGTTCCCTTATTTTACAAAGTCAAACTGCACAAATTATGTATTTAACGTTCTAGTAAAGTGTTTGTTCTATTATTTAATTTCATTGATTTTAATATTCTGAAACTGGTATAATTATTGTGAAAACGCATTTCAAACTTAAATAATGGAAAAACTGTCATAAATAGGATTATAACCATTGAATGTTAAACTAAGCATAAATGGTATATGTAATAAATAAATTCCCAATGGGCTAAAACAAAACAAAATTTTGTTCGTGAAATGCCTTAAAGGGTCTTAAAAAACCAATACAGAGATATAAGAGAGATAAAGAAAAAACATTTATGAGGTCAAATTAAATAAGTAACTATGGTTCTTTAAAGAATCTTTAATACTTTTTGTTTGTGTGTCGGTAAAAATCTCTAAAGGGTTTTTAATAAACAAATACAGAGATATTCGGATAAAGAGAAAACATGTATCATTAAATCTTTAAGACTGTTTGTTTGTTTATTTGTAAAAAGCCTTACAGGGTTTTTTTGAAAGGAATAAAGAGTTATGTATACGAGAGATAAAAAGAAAGCATTTACGTAGATGTTATAAAGTATTACCTGTGATTCTTTAAAGAATCTTTAAATACTTTTAAATCGTGCTTGTAGGGTCTTTTATGAATAACAAATCTTGAACAAAGTTTCTTCTAGTTCGTTTTCGACCATTATCATTTAAAATCCAAATATTTAATGGAAAACAATTTCAGCATTGCATACTTTCAGGCTGACAATTGAAGTGGCCATGTATCTTGGCAGGGAGAGACAAACTTCTCCCCTGTTTCGGTACATTATTAACTCAAGCTATCGCACGGAGTCATCTGAAACGATGCCATTTAGGAAATTACTTCCAATTTACTTTTAAATTTCTTCATTTTCCAATTTCCTGCGTAAGTAATTCCAGCGCTTGCAGCCGCCATCCATCTACCCTTCCTCCCTCAGCCAGTTATGAACTGCCTCCGTCCCCCAGATGAAAACCCCGCGACACTCAGTGAAAAGCCCCTGAAAAGCGGTGCGGCAGCCGCGGGCCATCGAATGACAAAACGAAATTAATCTATTAGAGCCGAAACGAGGACGAGCCAAATTGTCTATGTCAAGGTGATAAATTCAGGCCTGCCTGCAGGTGAATAAGCCAAGATGGGGGCTTCGAATCCGGAACCTGGAAAGACCTAGCAAGGCAGGGGTGCCAAGGTAATCCATCGCGATTCTTTTGCCTAAAGCATAAATCTCCAAACGGGAGGCATTTACGTATCAGCCAATTTCTCGAGTGTGTTAGCATAAATTTGAAAAATAAAATCTAAATACAAAACCAAATAAAATAAAAAATGAGCAGCGACAGGTGTGTTGCCCCTGGAGTCGGGTAGGCAATTATTTCAGCCGGGCGCGAATCCATCTGGGAGTCAGGTGAGCGCACCCCCAGTGCCAGCTCCCAGTAACTATCTTTCTGCCCCCATTCTCCCGGATTCTCTGCGAAGTTCTCCTCGCAGTCTCTCGGGGCTGCTCCTCTGCATTAATAATTCAGTTTCATTTAAATGCGACCAGGCTTAATGAGAAAATCGCCTGCGGTGGGAGCTGAAGCGCGTCGGAAAGTGAGAAGGGCGTGGGAGGAGAGCCCAGGGAAATGGGGAAATGGGGATTTGGGCCAGGACAGCAGGTGTTTTCCAGCTCCGCCGCCAATGAGCTTGATGATGATGCTGATGACGATGTTGGTATCGCAGCTCAATGCGCGAATCAACAGCTTGAAGCCTCGTCGAGGGGCATAAAATGTCTCCGAACAGTGAGTCAGACATATATTTTAACTTTACTATCTTGAATTAGAAATGGTGTGGCTTAAAACTAATTTAGAATTTACATGTTAACAGATCAGGGACCGAAATAATCATTGGGAGTGCCATATAAATCTCTAGGGGTTAGAATCAATTCTTACAATGAAGAAAGGATAGTCTCGACTCTGAATAAATACGTTGTATTTCTTAGTGCAAAACAAATTGTTGCATACTTTCAGACACCTTTGATTATTTTTTATATTTTTTGTATGGCCTTCTACGATTTTTTTGCATTTCATTTTTCGATTTAGCTGTTTTGTTAACACATTTTCAATTTGGCTGTTAGGAGTAAACAGGAGTACAAAGTGTGTTATTAAATAAAGCTCACAAGCAATGAGTATTTGCAGTCCCTAAATATACTATACATAATTCCAGTTAATTTATTTTTTTAAATATTTTGGTCTTAAATTTGGAATCTAGTATTAGCGAGATTTGCGTGACTATAACTATAGCATTTTTAATTTGGCTAAGACTACCGAGGCTTTGTAAAACCAAACTCTGATTACAAGCTATGTAAAATGTGCTGTAAAACTCTTTAAAGCTACATCGAACCCCTAATTGATACTTATGAAGGTCCTTTGACCAGACTTTACTCTCGTCACCTTTATAACTCTATTCTCAACCACTGTGCACTGCGGCAATATGGCCATGACGTGGCACTTAATTTATGATGGCAGTTTGTTATGCCGCGCCTGTCACAACAAAAACAAACAGCTCAGAGATAGAGGAAGCAGAAAATACATATTTACAAGAAGTTGGGGATGGATAGGGCAGCAGCCCCTGCGTTGGACACAGGCCGTATAAAAATGACCCAACATAAATTTAATAATTCCTGCTTTATTATTTAATGGCCGAGCACGACAGCAGAGAAAGCCGGATGGATGGTAGTTGAGTTCTGCACAGAAGAGTCTAGTTTCCAACGATTTCTTAATGTGATCATTACGAAGATGCTATGATATTATAATTACAATGTCCTGTCAATAATCATTCGCCATTACCGCTGATGACTTGGGCTATGTGAAAATTGTCGCCTTGATGGCTCCTGCCAATTAATAACATTAATGCAATGGCAATTACCATTAGCTACTTGATGGCGGCCGCGACCTTCCACCCCCTATCAATCCACCCAATATACCGCCCACCCAGCCCACTGGCCAATGCACATTGTCACTTATTTTAATTAAATAAGGCTGGCAAGTGGGCCGCCAACGGATTCAACATTCGGTGGGAACTTTTTATAATTTCCGGGCGAAGGAAGCTCTCAAATAGAAAATGTGGCGCACGTCCGAGAAATAACCATTTGAAATGTGATAGCCAAAGTTGTCTGGGGGTGGCAGGTGACGTCCTGGGAAGCTATAGGAAATTGAAATGCTCCATAACGGCAAGGTAATATGCAAAGTGATAAGCAGCGAAGATGTGGGGACGAAGCGAGTCAGGCTCTTTTCCGGGGAAAACGTTAAAAGAAAATTGAATATTATGAAATACAGTAAATATGTTCTTATTTTCATATACTTCAAATAAGTTTCAAAACTGTGATGATGGATCAAGATTGATATAGTTAATAAAGAGGAGGTTAGGAAAACTTTTTCATCAAGTATTCTGCAACCCTAAAAACTTGGCTTTTATTCCTAGCGAATCGTAGATACATTTATTTAAGATATGTTCTTGCAACCTTTTTGAACGTAGAGAAATATAGGTGTGTGACACATTCAACTCTGTCAAAGTCCCTTTTAAATAAATTTAATATACGAGATTTCTGCAAATAAACCATTGCATACTTCGTAGAGCGCACTGAAAATGGAAGCAGCTATCTGCATTTCCTCGATTTTCCGTGGAAAATTACCGGCTGCAGCGGCAAATCATTTGAGTGTAATTAGCAGTCATTAGCCAGCAATGATGCAAAAAAACCGGGGGCAAGAATTCGGATTCGAACACGGGGAAAGCACTCACCGATTTGGGCCGCTGCTGGGCGGTGGGGCAACAACGGGTGGTGCGGGGGCAACAACAATCGCACCGCCCTGGTCGCCTAATGAAGTTCTGGAATTAATGCTGGAATTCAGCTGGGTTGACGGTGCTGCTGCTGCTGCTGCTGCGGTTGCTGCGGTGCCTGGTGTTGCTGCTGCTGCTGCTGCAGATATTGCTGCGATTGCTGTTGCTGCGATTGCCGTTGCTGCCGGCAGTGCCGTTGGGCTGGAATTTATTTGGTTGTGCAAGAGTGTTTCAAACAATGTTGTCGACATTTTTGCCGCTGTTGCTGCCGGTGCCGTTGTTGTAGATAATGCTGCGATATTGCTGTTGTTGCCGGTGGGCCGCAAATAGGGATGGAAACTTTTTGCAGCCCCCGTAAAAGTTGTTGTCGCTGCGATGGCACCTGAAGTTGCTCCCGAGCTCGTTAGATTCTCTAAATAGTCGTACTTGACCGGCAGTACCTGCTGATGTTGCTGTTGCTGCTGCTGCTGGCTATTGTTGCCGGTATTTAAATTGTTATTGCTGTAAAGACTATGGCTGTTGCTGCTGCACTCGCCACTCGAATTGCTGTTGCTGCCATTAGCAACATGGGCAACAGGTGCCGTTGTAAGCATTGTTGTTGCTGCAGTTGCTGTCGAGTCGCAAGTTGCCTCTGATGTTGCTGCTGCCGCTGTTGCTGTTGCTGTTGGTGTTGCTGTTGCTGTTGCTGGAGGATTGCCGCTCAGTTTATCCGCGTGCAGACTCAAGGATTGCAACATCATTTATTACACCTTTGCTTTGCTTTTATTGCCAACTCCTGCAGCTCCTGTCGCTAATTACTTTTAGTGCCGCATTTGGCGTCGCTTGCTTTTTAATTTGCTTCGGGTTTTAGTTTTATTAAAATTGTATATTATTTTGCTGCTGGCAGGAGGGTCCTCTTTCTGTGTTTAGTTTTGTACCCCTTTGTTTATCCTTTCTTTATCACAGTTTTTTCGCTTTACAATTAGCCACTGCGTTTTGCTCTGTTGTGTAGCTTTTAAAAAGGGTTGAGCTTGAGTTGCAGCTGTAATTAAATGGAGAACAAAGTGTTTGCTGGTTAAAATACATGTATTAATGTTGTACTATTGAGAGTGGTAAGCGGTTAAAAGATAAGTGAAAAAGATAAAAGCCGAGAAAGAAAATAAACTAAGTGTCATGGTATTATCTAGTTTAGTAATAAGACGTACTTAAAATATTTAATTAAAATGTACACTTAATTCCATGTATTTCCCATCGGGTTTTAAAAATGAACAGCCCACGCAAATATTTATTAATGTTTTAAGTATCCTATAGGATAAACCGCAGTCAAAATGGCTGCCAGATCCTCCGCTTCGCCCCCAAACCACGCCCACTTTAGCTAATCCCACCGCCCATGGAGCCTAACTGCATAGCTAAGCGCATTTGAATGGAAGCATATTGACTGACAGACTGACCGCAGTACTTGGGCCACTCGACTGTCTGCATTCAAGGGTCCGCTTTGACTCGCACACGGAGTACACCACTACACACACTCGGCATATAGATACACACTAATGCAAGTGCACTGGGAAAAATAAAGTTAAAATTTGAGGCAATCAATATAAATTGTTTTCACTTAAACTAAAGTAACTTAATTAAATAAAGTTTAATCTGATTTTAGTGTGAAGAATTTCAATTAGAAATAACGAATCTTCAAGATATAAGAAGATCTTTGAAGATCAGTAAGCTTTTAATTTCTGAGCTCCAAGCTTAACATCCTTAAGGAATGAAAAATTGGATTTTACTCACAAATTCGAAAGAAGATAGTTAGGGAGATTGAATTTCAAGTGTTATAGAAATATCCATTTCATACTTATGCACACATTTTTTCTCCGTGTAGATGTTGGCATCTGCCGCTAAACAGATAAGCATTTCGAGTGCTCACATAGTGAAGAGCGAGAGCTCAGTTGGCCGCATAATGTTGAAGGCTCCAGCTAATTAGTTAAATTGAAATCAAATTATTTGTTGTCGCACTTGACTGGCCACAGGCATGGGCGCCTTAATTAACGCGCCTGCACATACACCGATTTCAGTAGATATAGATAGATGTAGGTATATGTGGACTGAATGGTGGGTGGTTCGGAGGAAAGCATATACACATGGTGTACGCGCAAGGCGATTACGGCTAGCCTTATTGTCTTAGCGCCTGAACAGCCGCATTAAAGGCTGAATTTTAGGCACTTTAAGCTTTTAAAATATTTCATAAATACTTATTAAATACAATTTGTACATCTACTAGCTTATTTTTGGAAAAAGTTTGTTTGACTTCTTTGTAATGTTTGAATGTTGTAGGTACTTAATATTTTAAATTAGTTGTAGAACATGTTTTCTATTGATATAAAGGTTATTCTAAGACTTTACATCTACTAGTTTCGCCTTTTAAATTGACTCACGTACTTTGATAACTGTCCTTAAAATATTTACGTGCGACGGTTCATGTTTCAAGATCCATTTGTCTAAATTTAAGGTTCACTTAAGGCACACACTTTGAATCCACCCTCACTTTGGCCCAAAATTCTCCCGTTTTCCAGATAATCGCCACGAAATTCGCCGGTTTTTCTATTATTTTTTAATAAATTTCGACGCTTGCATATTTTCGCGCTTTTCCTTAACTTTCTCCGCTTATTTGTTTTCGCAGCGCGCTCCAGTGCTCTGTTTTATTTTTGGCTCCGTCCGCTCCTCTTGGCCGGGCTGTGGCAACTGTCGTCGTCGCCATCATCCGCATCCGCATCGTTGTCGTGCCATGAGGCGCTTGTTGCATCCCCTGAATTTCCCCCCGAGCTGAGGCAAGCGTGTTGGGAAGGCAGTCATCGGTTCGCCAGCGGCGTGCTCCTGCCCCTGCTCCTGCCACTGCCCCGGCCACGCCCCCTACCGCCCACCTCCTGGCTTCTGCGGATCCTTGCCACTTGCCACGCGCTTATCCTAGCGCCATCAAACGATGTCGACGACAACAACCTCGACGCCAACGTCGTTAGAGTGAGGGTATGCGAGGTATTTAAGGGATATTTTGGCTATATTATCAAGAGCCCAGTAGATTTTCTAAACCCTCAAAAATCTATGAAAATAAGATTGATCCTTTCAAGCCCCTTATCAGATTTATCTTTGGCCAAATATCATTTAATGCCATGAAACACTACATAAACCAAGTAAATGTTATGATACGCATTGATAATTTAATTCATCTAAGTCAGCAGCAATCTAACAAAGCCCCTAACTATTTTACTAGACAGTGCCCTCAGAACCACACAAAAATTAATTTTAAAATTTAGATTTTTATAAATTTTAATACTTTTTACTTATTACAACATACCAATATTTTAAAATCTGGAAAAAGTGTATATCTAGCAATAGAGCATCTACCTTTCGAGCAAACCCTCCACCTGATTACCCCTGGCTGCTGCATTATGAGCAGTTATGGCCGCTGTTGCTTTTCGTACTGCCACATCGGCTCCAGCAGCTTTAACGCACATAGAGCCCAGGGATATAGATATGGGCGGAGATCGGTGGGGGACGGCAGCCAGCTGTGCCATCCTCATCGCTGCTGCTGTCACCTTGTAATTTTATTTATCTATTGATTATTGAGTATCTCTTTTCTATTTATTTGCCTTTGTTTGCCCACGCAGCGTTGACAGAGAGCTACCCCCAAAGGCAGGGCTCAACCCCCAGTGCCTCAACCTCAGCCCCTCAACCCCTCGACCCCCAACCCCTGGCACCCTTTGGCATTTTTATTAAACCAGATTCCAATCCGCCCGTGTGTGGGGCTGTATGTGAATACAAGTTGGGCCCCTGGCTGTTTTTTAATTAACTTTAGTGACAATATTTTGCCCAGCTGCCTTTGAGCTGGGGAAACGCACCAGGCAACGGCCACCCAAAGCACCCACCAACCCATCAACCCACCGGAACCGAGAGATAATCAAACTTTGCCCATTGTATGCAAATGTGGGCAACGGAGTCTTGGTCGTGTTCTTGGTCCCAGGGCCACTGTGACCCCGATTCTCGGTGTTTTCTCTGTCAGCGTCTTTCCATTCTGACAGTTGACATTTCGTAAAGATGTCACTTGTCCAGGGCTGCACTGTGAACTGTAGCTATAGTCGCTACATGCACTATATATCTCGCAGAGGGAGTAGCAACACATGTCTCGTTCGCACATCCCCATATGTCCGATTCACATTCCGACCCGCTCGCTCTGTTTCCCATTCACTTGTTGAGCGAGTTTTCTTATCTTATCTCGAGTTTTATACGTTTGCTTTATTGTGGCTTTGCTTTTTTCCCTGTTTTTTGGGGACAATATGGTACACATTCATACGCATATCCAAGTAACTGGAGTTACTGGGATCCGGTGATGAACAGGTCTTTATCTATAGTTGCAGACAAACTGCAGATAGTGTCTTAGTTTCAGCAGAAGTATGACTAATCCCGAGAAATTTGCGGAGAGACAGGTGAAGATAGGTGGTTATAACTTGTAGAGTAGAGCTGGGTAGCACTTTTGAGATTAAAAGCTTAGCCCATACAATGTGAAGCAGTTTTTGTTAGTAAAAGAATTATTCCAGTGCGCATTTACTTAATAATAATAAATTATTGGTAAATACCTCAAACAATAAAAAAAAATGTAAGCGAACTGCTTTTGATTTATCTAACTTATATGAGAAACCCATACTCACATTTAAGGACCAATATTTGTCAGTTATCCTGCAGATAGAACTGCATTACTGTTCTATTTCGGTTTTTCACACACCTTATGCCACAATTCCCTTATCTAGGGCAGATATCAAGTGCGTTTATCTACAGATATCGGGTAAGTCAATCAGGAAATCACTCGAAAAGCACTCGCGAACTGCACTGATCGAAATCGACGAAGGAGACGACCGCACGTAGGCGCCAATGGAGAACAACTAACGGAGCCAAAATTCCAGTTCCGATTTCATAACTCTCGGCCACAAAACGCTCAAAAAAGCGTTATCTGCTGTCTGATAAGGGCTTATCGCATAATTGCTCGCTGATTGCCGTCAGGTAAATTTCACTTTGCCAGCTCTCACGCTCCAGAGTTTTCTCTGGCCAAACATTTGCTCCGGCCGGAGAGGAGTTCTCCCGCTACCGTCGAGTCGAAATGTTTTGGGCTTTGTTTGGGTTTCCAAGCACAGGTTGTCGAGCTCTTTAATTGACTATCTTATCGAGCCCACGGAGTGCATCGACTGGGAAAGGGGAAGTGTCATCCGTCAGAGCGGGCTTGGTGCAGCAAACATTCGGAGAAACTCCCTATCCAAAACTCATGACGAAACCCAATTCGAATTGCAGTCCGGGAAAATGTCATAAAGGAGTCTATGCCGTCACTGCAATTACTTTCCAACTCTCGACTTCGCGCTCCATATATCCGCACTATAATGCTCATAAATATAAACTAAACTCATGCGAGTGGCCGCTCTGAATTTATATGTACGGATATATCCCTCGGTCCGGGTCGGTCCGTCCATCAGTCGGAGTGTCTGTCTGCAGGGCCATTACACAAATACGATATACGAAATACGAAATACCAGTGCCACCGGCGTGGGAGAACCAATGAGCTTGCCACGTAGCCAAAGCCAAAGCCAAAGTATCGATGAGTTTCGAGTGGGTGACTTGTGGGGTCGTGCGACCGGACAGCCGTTCTCAGCCGTGGCCATAACATGGACTCTCTCGCCGGTCCGGTCGTCTATATACCATACCATATATATCCTATGTAGGACCGGTAAATAACCGATACGTGTCGGCGAAGGAACCTGGGTTTTGTGGGTTTGTTTGTCATTGTGCCATCAAATTATAATAAGCGACTATTTAGTGGTAAATGTGTGTCACTTTACATACGGCCTCTGTCTACTTCTATCTCTTTCGATCACTCTCTGTTGCTATCCCTTTCCGCCCCCTCCCCAAGGATATAATTATGGGGTTTGGGAGGTGGACAATTCGTTTCGACCTGCCTCGACCGGAATCGAAAACGGAAAAATCGAAAATTCAATTATCTATTCATGGCTTGAGTTATAACTTGGCTCTATTCCTGGGCTGACCAATCATGTGCTGCCCATTTATGTGGATATTCTGATATAAGCACATTCAATTAATATTAATCAATACCTTTCGCGTAATTAAGGTAATTTTATAGATGTTTTTTCTAGACCTTCATTCACAAACTTCAGCTAACTATCAGCCGACAAGAATTGCTTGCCGAATTTTTTACGAATTTACCAACAGTGTGAAATAGTATTTAAAGAGATTAGTGAATCATTATATTAAAACAAACACAAACTCCCGTGTAAAGATAGTAAACCCATTAAAGCCCACCCATTAGAGTAGTTATATAAAAAAGATATACACACTGCATTCAGGCTATATATAACCCCCACCACAGCGACTTTTGGCCAAATATAAATTAACGCAGTATACCAAAATGTTCTGATACCAATCTGCTGCTTATCGGGAGCTAGCGTCTGTACCTAACTGTTTACCGATTTATCTAATCTGAGATTCTTATCTCGAGCAATTACTCCGCACTTCCTCCGATGCCAGGTGCCCCTCTACCCCCACGGCACCTCCAAATCTACCCACAACTCACGGGTTGCGACAGACACAGTGGGTCACGTCTGCTTCTAGCCACCCACAGGTACAGTGGGTGCAAGTAAATGGCCGCCATAAAAAGTCAGCCATTGAAATCCAAGATATATGCTTGTGTTTCTGTATATGGATAGTTACTTCTGCCCCATTCGTTGCCCCCCGTTTACACAGAGAGAATAAACAAGAAAACTAATCAATAGATATAATGATCCTCAAAAGGGTTGATAGGTTTAAATGAAAAGATTTATTTTTAGGCACTAAGAATAATTCGGAAAAATCCCATTAAAGATTTGTGTGCAAATATAACACAGTAAAATATCCCACAATATGGTTTTCTTTTTGACAAAAAACAAAATCCCTTATTTGTACTCTAAAATTTCTCTATAACAAAAAAGGTCGTATATAAAGCCAAGCTGTATAAATCAATAAGGATTTGTAAATGTAACTCTTACATTATTATTATTTATTTTCTCGGAGTGTCCATGTATGGCAACTAGTAACCCTTTTTCTTCTTGCAATTCGATTTTTTGTGCCCTCAATGGCCGCCCCTTCTGTTTCGGTTGCCCCGAATAGCGATCAATATTGAATCGAATTTGACCAATGGTTATAGCCACGATTCGACGGACAGACTTTGGTCTGTCTGCGGGCCAGAGTGCTGGTTAAGCGGAAAATGTTATTTAATAATTTACACCGGAGCGTTTCGGTAACAGAAAAACATTGAGTCGAAATATTAAACGCAACACCTTCCTCCGGCAGCCAGCATTCACCCCAAGTATTCGCTGCGAGAACCCTTCAATTCCAATAATATTATTAGAAACTCAACTGGAAAATCGAAGTTGAAGAAACCACAGGAATGCGGTTGAAAATGCAACAAAAGCCAAAACACAGTTTAGTGGTTGAGTAACGACAACGGCAGAAGCCAGGACATGGTCGTAGTCCTGGGCAGGCTGTGGGGGGGTCGGCAGACCGACGGGCCAACCGACCGGCCGACCGACAGACAGTGGACTACTAATAAAGCCAGGTGAACGCAGGTGGAGGCCAGGGACGTCGGCCAGGGCAGACAAAAGGAAGCACAAATAATATAAATTAAATGTGGGGAAATCCACCCCCCCCCCAACATGGCCGTCGCCCACTCGAAAGAAAAGCAAGCTGAGTAATTATTTCCGGCAGAGCGGGCAGCCCTGGGGAAAGGCAGGTCCTGGAGGAGAGTCCTTGCGGTTTGACTGCAACACATGGCCGGACACTTAAACCGGAGTGTGGCAAACGGGGTTGGAAAATCTATCTGGGCAATAATTTCGGTTGACATGCTTGCGGTAATTATTGACCGTAATGACAAAACCGTATACGAATCCGGCAAATGGGTACTCCCAACCAAACCCAAACCAATCCCGAAACCCTGACAAATTGCTTTAGTTTTTGGGGTCAGCTGCTGGTGGATTGTGTGAGTGTGTTTGGGTCTGCTAATTGGATACCGTGATGGACATCAGCTGATTTTGGGATCGACAAAAATTCAGCCAAGCCCACCTCTAAACAAATAAAAATTGTCACCGCCATCGAACTATAAACAAGCGAATTGTGAACCATAATTTAAGTCCATTTCATTTTATTTGCACTTGATGCGCAAGATTTATGGACCACTGGCCTATATATAGCGATATTAATGGAACGGAGCTGTCGAACACAACACAGCCCGAGAGTTTGTCCAAAAACCAATTAATAATTTTCTATCGCTTATTTTTGGAAAGCTCTCTTTGCTTTCTGTGTTTCTTCTATTTTCCGCGATCTATTTTCCGATTTTTTGTGTGTTTTTGCCGAACTCATTTCAATGCCGGCTATTTTTGTTGCAATGTGGCCCACATGTTGGGCATTCGGGGGATAATAAATATTGAATGCGACCGACAAAGTATCCCAAAGACCTATTCCCAAACGATCAGCTGGAATTTCTACAAGCTTTCCCTGTAGTAAACTACTTACTTCAATTGGCTCTAGTCATGTGGGGGAACTTCCGTAGACTAGAACGATTTCTTTTGTGTGACAAATTGGCCGGGTGATTGTGTTTGCGAAGATCCAAGATGCCAGGAGACACACGACCGATGACGCGGAGGAGACCGTTGATCGCGTGAGTTGAACGACAAATGAATTCACTTGATGGGTGAAGTGCGAGGTCAAATCTCTCTTGGATGCCGCAGAAAGAACGCACTCGCAGAAGCACAATTCACAGATGAAGATACAGATACGCACACGAAACACGCTGCAGATACAATGAACAACCAATAAGCGAGGCAAATTAGCAACACTCTAAGAACTCACTGGTTTGTATGACATTTGAAACGCACTTTAACAGTTTTAGTTTTGAGCTTTAATACAATTTAAATTTATTTTTTTCGATTTTTCTTTGGTGTTATTGATTTTGGCGCAGGATGTACTTCGTTGGATGACTTTTTTATGTGAGATTTTATTTGAAATTTGATTCTTTCAATACTTTAACTAAAATAATTGTTTAGGGTATTTTAAAATCACTTTGTTATTTTTTTAAATACACCTTTGGGTTGTTTTAGCTATTTTTTATTTACTAACAAGAAGTAATTTAATTTTTAATACGCAGTTTCACATTCTTTCTATACTTTTGTATTATTTATGAACAGCATTTATAGATAAGAATTTTATTTTACCTTGAAACCTTGTATTTTCATTTTTTAATTTTATAATTCTTTTTTCCCTGTTTTATTTTTAATGCAATAAAATATTTAAGGCTAGAACTACATTATTTTTATTATGTTATGAACTTTTGAGATCACTTCTTTACACTTTATGGCTAGAATTTCGTGCACTTTTGAGCTGGCACTGCAAGTGACATGATTTCCAAAAAACTGCACTGGGCCACAAAAATATTATTTTATATATATTGCACTTTATAGCCGTGTGTTTTTCTTTTCGGGCGTGTAAAAGTGAAAATGCGAGTGGGCGGCGACGAACCGGCGACGACGATGCGCGCGATTTTCTCGCGTGGGGCTGGCGGAACGTTCAAGATGGCACTGCCGGGCGATCCACGCCGATCGACTTGACAGTCCATGGAGCCGCCCAGCGGACCCGTCGTTATTTATTCCGGAATATAAATTAAAGGTATAAATAATATTTCGCGAAATAAAAATTATGCATGTTGTATTTATTTAGAATTTAATTGAGTTTGCCGGGGGCAGTCGGCGGCGTTCGGGGACCGGTCCTGTTGACCATAATTTAAATCAAAACACAAATTAATTTGTCGCTCCTCTCTCGCTGCACTTGCTGCTCTGTTTAATTTCTCAAGATTCCGCGGAAAACTGTCAGCAAAAGTCCACCGGACAGAGAGAGAGGAGAAAGTCGTGGGCGTCATCGGAAAAACAGAGTGAAAAGTCGCATCTCTTCGGATCGCAGCCCCAGCAATCTCCGATCGATTTGCAGCTTTTACGAGCTGTCCGAGCAGAACCAAGCGCAACCATGGAATGAAGCATCTGTTTGTCTTTTATTTACGACTCTTCCTAATTTCTGCCGATGGTCCAACAATGCCAGATCGGTGTTTCCCCGCCATATAGGTGATTTTCCTCTATTATTTTTATTTTCCCGTGACATGTTGTCAGGCGGATTAGTTTGGCCGTTAGTTTGACAGGCTCTATAAGTAGACACTCAAGTGGGTGGCAATCTAATTTGGCTGCGCTGCTCGAACAATTTGAATATTGCTCGGGGGATTAATGGGTGTGGATATGACCCATTTGGGTTGCACTCTATAAATTAAACGACCACAGATGATCGCTGCCAATACTTGTATATCAAAGAAATTGTTGTAGCTTACATAAAAATCTTAAAAATTTTACTTCGCTTTTTTTACGTTTTTAAAACTGTGTCAAGTGCCAAAGTGAATTATGTGGGCGTTTACGAAGAAGCTGAGAAAAATATTATTTAAATATTATAATTCAATGTGTCGTAGATATTTTTTAATACATTACTTAAAAAGCTAGCAAGAAATTTATAAATTTGTAGTTTTAAGCAAAGCTTAAAAAATGCATTATTTTTGGCAGGATGATATGGATATTTCTTCCCCTAAATTATATTATTTCCATGCAAAACTTCATTCATTTTTATTCATTCAATTCATTAACTACATCAACAAGTGTCCCCTCCAAACCGAGAAGTTCCCTTTAAATCCGGCCCTGATAGTGAATAACAACACTTGTTAATATGTTATCGTGTGATTTTCCTCCCACGTGAAAAGTTTCCCATACATCCCTGGTAGATTTCCCTCATGTCATTCATCGATCATTCATCTCACAACATTGTCAAGTTCATTCTTTCTTCCCGTTCCCATAAATCAGAACAAAAGATCTTATTTTATCGCGCAGCCAGTGGCATTGTTAGGGGTCCGAAAAAGGCTAAAATTAAATGAAAATAGCGAATTATTCAAGGCATTCACTTGGCTTTAAATGTCAATGGTTGCAAGTTCCATAATCCGCTTGTTATTGCGTTTTAACATTCAGTTGAAATTATGGAAGTAGAGCCCGGAGAATATAAGAGTCTGAAAATTGTGGAGAACAGGGAAAGGGAAAATAGCAGTTGGCCATCTTCAAGACACTTAAGTTTTCTGCAAGCTTTTGGCCCTTCTCTGCATTTCTGGTCAAATAATTATCAGCGGGGAAACCAAAAACTTATGCATCCAAGGAATACGGAAAAGTTACGACAACGAAAATACCTCGTTTATACCTTACAAATATATATAAGGTATATTGATATATTGAGATATTGTTTTGACTTTTAACTACATATTGTCGAGGTCTATACAATTTATTTAAGCCAAATTGTTAATGCAGCTTGTTACTTCCTCCACTGTTCCGAAATCCCTTCTTAAATAATTTAAAATTATATTTGAAGAAAATATTTTCTAAGAGACTCAGCCAAAACGCTATACAGGGTACGCAAATCCGAAAACAGCAAGCATAATTTTGCACGTGTTTCGAATAAGTGGAAACTTTCCTTTGGCAAACTTTGTGAGCCACCACCAATACGACCACCATTTACCCCTTGGATAGTTCTGCGGGCGTTTAAAAATGCGCGACCGCATTCATTAGAGCAAATGGCTTAAATACTTGGCCAGTCGAAGCTGAACTGATGAATGGCAGCTTAAGATTCGGGATCCAGAGCTCCCCCAACTTCGACTCCCGGCCCACGGCATTTGTTTGTTTGTCTGACTTTGGGCTCTGGGGCCTCGGATTAAGTTTGCTCGCCGGGTAAAGTTTCATATTCCTCCTTGAGCCCACCCCCAGTGGATCTGTGTTATCGCCATGGCTGCATACTTTGGCCGCCCAGTGTCGAGCAGCTGCGAGTGCATTTGCCATTGCATACTTTCGGGCATCTCGGGCGAAAGTATTTGCCTGCCGCTATTGGAATTTGCAAATATTCTTATAAATTATTATATCAAAGTTCGGCATTACTTATGGCTGGCTGCCTTCGACAGCAAACTTTGCTTTACTTTGCACACTTTTCCTGCAGTTCGGCTCACTCTCTCCTGCTTGACACTTTAGTGTAATTAGTTCTCGTGCGGTTGCAGCTTTGCGGGAAAGTATCTTTGGCTTTGGGACGGGTGGTTCGGGCTTCCCTGTTTTTGCGGCTTTTTCATGCCCTTTGATGTGGCAAAAATTTCAATTAATGCAATGCAAAATACTTTTAAACTCCCCTGCCCTACTTCTAATCCAAGGATTATGAAAATCGCTCATGTGCCGCGAGCAAAGATTGCGTAAAATCCAGAACTAATGTATTTTATAATGCTTGATTGAGCAGCCTGGAGGTGGGTCTATAAAATATTGAACTTTCTATTGCATGTCCTTGTGGAAAAATATATTTAAATCTTGTGGTTTGCTGGATTTTGGTGACTAAAGGCTAACTTTTAAGTTATTTGCAAAGGCATAGTTAATATAAACATATTTTCTAAATAATTTAAATTGTAAATGGTATCTTGCCATGTTACTCTTTAAAGCTGCTCGTTCTATATTATTTGTAACATAATTTTATCAAGCAATCCGACCAAAAAAACAATTAACAATTATCATTAGTAAGTTTGTCCCATATCTCAAATTACTAAGATAAAAAGGGAAGCCATTCCCCAACGAAAACTTAATTTTTTGGGACGCTTTAAAGAAATTATACTTGACACTTTTCAATTAGTGAAGAAAGTTTATTTTAATTGTGACAGTAACACGTTGTTGCCATCGCCACCCAGCCCAAAAAAGCAAGAACAACACGGACAAGTTTGTCAGGACAATACAAAAGCCAGGCAAACTAGGGCCGAAGTCAAGGAGCGCCCTGGGAGCCACAAAATGTCAGAGGAAACTTTTCTGGCCAAGATTAATTACAATTGAAAACAAATGAATGCAAAAACGATAAGCAGCCGAAAGGATTTCCACAGCAAGGCAGAGGGGTAGCGGGGAAAGCCAAATGGAAATGAAAACCCAAAACTCAACTTTGCCAATCAAGATAGAAGAGGGAGTGAGGCGGCCGAAGGAGCTCTAATCAGAGGAATGGTGTTGAAATAAATGTTCACACCTACAATAGAAGCCAGAAGTGCAAGAGCATAAGCTGCACACTTGGAGAAATTACTTATGACCTATTTATGAGGGCCAGAATTGAGTCAACTCAACAGTTAATAGGGGTATTGTTTTATTTAAAAACATTTCTTATTATCAAATGCAAGAAAATTAAAAAATATATATATAAATATATTTTACTTGTTATCTAATCAATAAAGAACTTTAAATGATAGTAAAAACATTTATCTCTGGTAATCATTTTTTCTCAAAGTGCTGGTAACAACTGCTGGCTAGTCCAGTTTTTTGGGGACTCGAACTTTTGACCGAAGGAGGTGGCAAAGTTTTGGAGAGGTTCGCTGGCTGGGGGAACATTTCGGTGGTCGGCGACGTGACCTGTTTAGTTTTAGCAAGGAGCTGCTCTATTTCGGTTTAGTTTTAAGTTTTTTATTGGGTGTGGGTCTTTTTTGTTGGTAGAGTGCCAGCGGTCAATGGGGCAGCATTAGCACCACCTAACCCGCAGTGCAGTGTTTTCTGCCCTGGGAAGTTTTCGTGCATAAATCATGAAATTAATTAATTTTGACACACACTCCCCTCGGCCGCTCTCTTAAAAAGTAGCGCCATAAGCAACTTCGCCATCAAAGTATTTTATACTTCGTTCTTTTCCTTGCAGCCGCTGCTCTTTGCCAGAAATTAAAAGTAGAATTGAGAAGTGAAACATCAACACCAACAACAACTAAACGGGGAAAACTTGCCTCGCCACGCAAACTTTTCCAACGTGCAGCAGGGAGCAGGGAAAAAAGAATCAGGTTTGAAATATGTGCAAAATTCATTCAGTATTTGAAATATTCCAAACTTGCTATAAGTTTCGTGTGTTTCGCCTTTTTTCGTTTCTTCTATTTTTTGCCAGTTTTTTTGTTGCTGCCAAAAATAAAACTTGCGCCGTGAGTTTAATTTTATTCATGCTGCTAAGTGAGTGTTGAGTGAGTTTTCTGGAAAAAAATATAGTGGAAAAAGAGGTGGGAGTTTGAGCGACGAAGCTCAGGCAAAGTTTGCGTCCAAAATGGTTCACTATTTAATTGCATAATTTCAGAGCAGACTGAGATTACACCTTCAGGAAAAATACTTTTTTGCAAGCGATGGACATACGAAATAGTGTGATATGTATTACGTATTTTATTCTGACTGAAACTTCGTCACTTTGTAAAGTTCCACTCTGCTATGTGTCACTAACAAGATTATTCCGTGAATATACCTTGTCAAATTAATAAGGTATACTTTAATTAGTTATATAGATAATAGACCGACACCAGAAATCAATTGCATTTAAAAGTCCTTCAAGCAAGATGAAGTTGTTTGCCTTGATGCTTGTGACCTTGTTTGGTTACAGTGAGTTCACAAAGTTGTTTTTCGGTAAAAAAAAGTGATTCTGTTTTTAATAGCAATCGTCATGGGCGTATTGCGAAAACCTCACACTGACCGAGACAATAGAATGGCCATCACAGTGAGGGACAGGGAAATTCCCGATGATGCAATAATCGAAGCCTTTCGGAAGAAGTTGTACGACAAAATTGCATCTGTGAAATGGAAATCACACATTAAAATGTGGGCTGACCTTGGCATTGATGCCCTCAGCCACCCCATATCAAGGCTAAACGAGATGGTAAACTCAGTGGGCCATCATCCTACCTACGAGTTGTGGATGGCTCAGCTGCGGCATAAGATTTGGGAAAAGGGTCAAAATATCGTCGTGGTGGTGTTCAAAAAAATTAATAAGGTTTTTACAGTCCTGCATGCCCATCTCAAGAAAAAAGTCGACGACATTATTGTAAGTAGCTCGTATACAGTTAAGGGTTACTGTAATTTATATTTTTTAGAATAATAAATCCAAGGACAAAGGAGGTAAGCATCAGGAATCTGGCTATGGCTATGTTGACTACGATGACTATATTCGAGAATGATTAGTTGCGTAGCTTTTATCTTAAGCGAGGTTTTTTGCTGCAACAACTCTATTATAAACCCTCTGTTAGCCCTTAAATTTAACTGTATGGATGGCATAAGACATAAATAATAATTGTAATTGTGTTGCTTTTGAACCAATTTAAATTTTAAGGCGACCCTTAGCCACATTCACAAGTAATTAATTTGTATTTTTTAAAATGTGCACAATACATCAAAACCCTTAAATTTATTTATATCTGAAATATTATAAGTTCAATAAAGTTCCGGTTCAAAAAAGTTCGTGAACAAAACTCCATAAGTCGTCTTGGTCCGCGGATTTTTCCTGCTTTCCCAGTTCGTCGAGCTTCTTTTTGAGTTTTTTCAACTGCTTTTCATCGCTAAAAATCGCATTAAAAACGCGCGTAGTAAAGTTATCGTAGATACCAAGCTTCCGGAGCAGATTCAAGACTCTCTTTTCGAAGTTCTTGTCCTTGCCTGCTGGGTTTCCCTGTCGAAGGCCAGGTTCTTCCTTGGATAGAGTTCCATTTAGACTCGCTGGAGAGCCAGTCGAGCCGACGAAATCTTCATCACGCCGAGATCGATTAAAGATATTAAGTGACTCAATTTTATTGGCCAGTTGGGATATCGGTAGCTCAACTGCTTGCTGAAGCATCATGAGAGTCGAAGAACACTCTGCAAGCCTGGCTTTCTGAAGACTTTCCTTTAAACGATCCGTGACGACATCGTTAAGCTTTCTTAGTTGATCCCAGGAGACGTTCTCCTGGCTTTGGATCCCCTGAGACATGAGAAGAATCGCTGCTAGGACTACGATTTCCATGGCTTCTTTTAGACAACTGCTTGGCTCAACTGCGGATCGGAGGCTTTATAAAGCTCATTGGTGCTACCAATTATAATGAGTTATGTTCAGCTGACAGACAGTAAAGTATTAAATGGGATAGGCAAGGTTGCAACAGAGTAAGTTATCGAGGTCACAGCATAATTGTTATTTTATGAGTTGCGATAACTCGCAACAGACTTATGACCTTATTTACTGACTCAGTTTTAACATTTTTAGTAAAGATTCGAAAAGCATAGAACCAGGTATGTGGCTATGGTTTCTTGCAACTTTACAAAGAATAATTCCTTCCTGTTCTAAATTTATAAAGGGTACCATCTGTTTCAATGTTAGATAGATTTGCTTTTGGTTCATATTAACTTTAGTTTCATAATAAATACCTTATCTAATTGTTAGAAAAACATGCGAAACTCCTTTAACAATGTTGCAATCGCTTCGCCTGATAAGAACTCCATTTAGGGCCTTCCAAAGGTTCCTTCTCAGGCAATTAAGCAAATGCGACGAATGTCTTTTACTGCTGGGGAATTGAAAAGGCAAATACAGGGTGGGGGTGGGGCAGATGGGGGATGCGAATAAAATGCAAAAACATTAAGCCCGGCCAGCAACTCGGCTCAGAGCAGACCAAACTTCGAATGCGAAGAAAAGCGGCAACTGTGACAATGTAAACAACAGCGGAAAGAACTGGTGACTGGATGAGGGGGATGAGGGGACTGAGGGGGTGGTGCTGGGTGGGTGGCTTTGGGTGGTTGCGTTTTCCCGGGTGGTGGTAAAAAGTGCATACAAAATTGCCAAGCATAGGGGAACAAAAGAAACAAAAACGACGCCGTCAGCTGCAACGCAAAACTGCAGCTAACCGAAAATGGTAATGGCCTTCCATGGGCGGCGGCAAAGGGGGTCTGGTTGCGGGAGTTGGGCGAGGGCGTTTCAATGTTTCAGCTTAATGCGAAAATCTTGTTGCACACCGCCTGCAGCCAACGATTCGGCCTCCAGACCATGGCGAAAAGTCTATTGTTTCACAATCATAATTCTCCTGTAAGCCGTCGGTTGAAGGGGTTTGCAGGGGTGGGGAGGGCGGTGGGGAGGGGCTCTTTCCTGGCTGCAGGAAATGAACATCATTAATTTTGCCATTCTGCATTTGCATTGGAAATGGCATTTCAATATTCGCTTCGCTTTCAAGATTGCCAAAACCATTTTCCGCGCAGCCAAATAACCCTCATTCAAGCTCCGAACTCAAAGCTTCCCGTCCCGCTCACTCCGACTATCGCCCATCCCGCTCGCTCTCTCTGTCGGCGGCTTGGAAAAACTTTCAACTGCTGTGCGCGATTGCCGCGACGTGACTTAATTTCCACCGCCGGCAGGCATACGGCTAAATATTTGTTCTATTCGAAGGGGGAGGGGGTTTTGGGCATGGGTTAGTTAGAGTCTTACAGTGCGAGAATATTTGCGAAAAAGCAGCAAGCTATTTATTTTTACAGATTAGGAAAAACGATGATAACATCCTAAAATGATTAAGCCTTTGCAAAACTCCGAACTAGTTATTTCATGAACTAAATAATTAAAGTTCAATAAAACTAAATATATTTTTAAGAAATGCAACTTTTACTTTTTCTAATACGATAGTATATTATAAATGATAAAGCAAGTATTCGAGTTTTAAAGAACATGCGAATTAGTTGTGATACTTTAAAAATCAATGGTTAAAACTTTATGTAAACACTTAGTTACCAGAAACCCAACTAAGTTTTTATAACAAATTTCAATAGAAAATATTAAAAGTGTTTAAATTTATTTGATTTAGATTTATTTAATTTTTGGAAACGTCAAAGTTGTTTATGTGTTAAATTACATTTTTTCAAAGATAATCACTGACTGCCTAATTTATTGGGGCTTGGAATTATTTCAAGTACCATAAGTCATCTTAAACCTTTATTTCTTCCAGTGTATGTTTCACTTTGAGCATTTATCAATATATGGACATGTCCTGATAACTCTGTCGATGGGAATTGCGGCACGTAGCGCTCGACACTCAAGTGTCCAAGTGTTGAAAAAGCCGTGCATAAAAACTAACACGTACGCACCGATCCGAGCTCCCATACCATATATCCCTCGGCTAGCTGGGGGTAAGCCAGTCCAGTCCATATCAGATATATACTATGTATGCACAGGGGAGTGGGTCCGGCAGTGGGCTCGAGAGCGAAAATCAAAGCTAAGCACTTTCAATTGGATTTATGCGTTTGCGATGTGCCCAAAGATGCGAATCGGAATCGGAATCGCGTGCCCAGCTGGCTAATGTCTCAATTTCTCTGGCTACAAGCCTCATAACCCCCGTTCCCTGCAAAGACTTTCTTATTAATCAGCACAAAAAGTTTTCCGCACCAACTTGCAATTCAGCCGATAAGCAAATAGCCCAAAAAACTGTTTACACAACGCATACATGGCCAATTATCCCAGAGCTCATGTGTGCGTGCCAGTATTTGTCTTCGAGTGCCTTTGGTTATTAAGTTTTATGATCAGTTTGTGTTTTGCGTTGAAACGATTTATTTAGCTAAGCGGAATTAATTGGACTTTTACGTGTTGAGTTCCTCCACACTTACAGGAGTGAAAATGAGTTGGGGCGGGGAAAGCCCCTTGAGGCCAGCCGGGAAAAGCTCCTGTGCGCTCAGTTTGTCTAATCGATTATAAACTAAATGGAGGCTGCAGAAAACGCAAACAAAGTTTATTACAAGAAACTAGAAACATTTTCATTTTGTACAAGAGTATGAGATAGCCTTTTCAAAGTCTTAGTACATTTGAAGAAATAGTGTCCCCTGTACGAAAATGTGTATACCCGTCGTAAAGTATTTAACAGGTAGAAGGAAGGGTTTCCGACCCGATACAGTATGTATTTTCTTGATCACGATCACTATCCGAGTTGAACTACCCATGTCCGTCTATCCGTCCGTCCGTATAAACTATGAAAGCTGGGAATAACGCATGAAGATTCTAGAGGATCTTGCGCAGTGCGGCAAATTTCCATGACTCAAAAAACCTGAGTTGCGCCTATATTATAGAAGATTTTGTAAAACTGTAAATGGGGTTTTGTTTTGATTATAAATATCCATATACGTGCTTGTTAAAATTGGACCATCCATTAAAAAGTTATAAGCTAATAATAACTCTAATAATAACCCTTAACTCAGTAACGGGTATCTGATAGTTAAGACCGTTGTCTATAGCGTCCTCTCCTGTTTTTAATTTGACTGGTGGGTACTCTGTATTTTGGATACTTGCCTAAAATTAATATTCTTGTATTCGCAGTTCCTGGCCAACAGCCCTTGCTTAATTCATTAGTTTAAAAATTGTACATCAATTCTATGGACTGAAGCTATGCTTTTTTTCTCTACAAAACATAAGCCTGTGTCCGTTCACTTCAAAGGAGTGCTGAGTCCTTCGCCACTTTGGGCGGGAAACCGCAGTTAATGCCGGCAACAAAAGCGACCCGAAACCAAATCGCTTAGCAAACAATGGCGGAGTCCTCCATCCCGCCCGCATATCCAGAAATACCCCTTACGACCACACATTATATGCGATCCAGCAGCTGGGCAGTCCGAAATGCTTTATGCGATTATTTGCTGAAATGTTGCGAAAGCGGGTTGCGTTATTTATTTGCCTTGGGGCCCGGCAGTTTCTTTCTCTATTTCGGTGAAAGTTGGGTGGGCGAGGGTTAGGGCGGGGGCATTAACAAACATTCCTGTGGCCGGCAGCAAAAAATTGTGGCATATTTCATGTTTGCTCCAGGAGCTTTTCTTGGGACGACGGATCAGAGTCGCTCAAGTGTTAAAATTTCCAGGCAGGAGATTTGCATGACAGGAGGGGCAGGAGGACCGGAGAAAGTGGTTGTAGTGCCAGCCACATATACCTTTATTGAAAACATAATACGCCTTTCGCACACACGGTTTCCATTTCATTGCTTTCGCTTGCCATTCGATTCGATTCCATTCTGTTTTGGGAATTTTTTCGGATGGCGCGTGACAAAACTCAACTTATGCCGGCTTTGAAATTTACTTTGCCTGGCTAATCCCGGGGATGGACGAGTCCTCGGAGAGCTGTCGGTGGAGTGGAGGATTGGGGCCAAAGGAGTGGTTCCTAAGCCGACTGTACAGTGCGTTTTTTCCCGCTCTTCCCATTCGAGTGGCTGTCACAAGCGCTTCTGGCCAAGAGCCCTCGCAAGTGGTCAGAGTCGGGGGTCAAGGATGGGAGTCGGCCATGTCAATGGCCATGAAATGACAGCAGGACCAGGAGGGGAGATTACGCAGGGGTTCAATCGAAAATAGAGGCCCAGGACACAGGTCACTCAGTCATGCAAGGCCACTCAATATGACCTTAGCTGCAATCTCAAAGGAATACCACAAGTTTGGATTTAAGTTTTAGGTAAGAAATTAATATACTTAACACATGATCAAACACAAAGTGTAATTTAGGTACAAATATAATATAAATAAATATAAATAATGATTAAACCATACACATATAAATATGTGTCAAACAGCACTTCATGTAATGTACAAAATATAAATATACCAACATAATTCCTACATATGAATTACCTACCTACGATAATCTAGATTAGGGCGGTATGCTTTCGAATACACATTTTTAATGTGTACTTGTAGTACTTAAGGAATAACATTCTTATAAAAAATGAGCTTAGGTTCTCAGCATTCGCTTCAAGGAGTATGTGATTGCCCTTTCTTGAATAGGATTTATTAAATAATATGATACGAAAATGGAGAATAAATTTGTTGCTCAAAATTGTAATGGACTTTTGTGTCGTAAGAGTAAATTTAATTAATTTAATTTAAGAGGAAATTTTAAGACAGTTTCTAAAAGCATAAATCTTAATTAATTTTGATATATCTGTTGCACACCAGAATATGCCACACTTTGGGATGAGAATAAGATTTTGGACCATAATGTAAACATAATTGTAACTAAAACTAAAAGATAAATAAAATGAACAAAATCATCAAATAATTTTTAAAATAATTTGTTAGCTATTTTAACCAAGCCTACTATTTAATTTATTTTGTTCAGTCATCTTTGAAAGGTAGGCAGTTTTATCTGCAGACACTTTTTATAGCATTAGCAACGCAACCCTTCAACCGTCAACTGTCCCCTGGTAATCCTTTTATGCCTTGTGACCTAAGTAAACAATCTGCGCACTTCATTTGGTCGGCAAAAAAGAGCTGGACACACATTTTACAAGCTGAAAATCTCTGACAGCTTACAAAGAAATTTGGCAAAAAATGTAAGGCGCACAACTTAATCGAAAACTTTTTTCCTCGGAAAACTCTTTGGAGGGTTTGTCATCCGAGGTTTTCCCAGCGTGAGCCTCTGTCCGAGCAATGAAATTAATGCACAAAGTTTGCTGTTTGTTGCGGTGGCTGGAAGAGGGAAAACCTTTTGGAATTTCTAATGAGCAAAACAACTTTTTTCGGCCAGACTTTGGCGAGGTGAGAAGCTGAAAAAATTTGATTTGAATTGAGGGTTGGCCAGGTAAAAGTTTTTAAATAAAAATTAAAAATTGTCAACGCGTTAAATTAGGGTCGGAAATTCGCGGAGTTTTCGGAAGGCGAGGGTTAAGGGTAAAATTGAAATTGAATTGGGTATCTGCAAGTGGCACAAGGGTGGGGATTTTCCGGCAATATTGGAGATTTTCCTTTCAAAGGAAAACTTGCCGCTACCCGTCCTCTAAAACTGAAGGGTTCGGCTTTTCCACCTCGGCTTTTTTCCCCGCCCACAGGATTCATAATCTCCCCGGTAATCTTTTAATCCAGTCGAGTGAATTTTGTACTCGATTGTGCAACAAAGTTGCCAAAGGCCGTCCAAGGAAGCGGGCCGGAGTTAACTTTCGACAGCGGCTAAACATGTGAGGCAACTTTCAGACCCCCTCCCCCCACTTGAGCCCCAGCCCCCCGCACTTGCCATTACATTAAGCTCGCCCAACTTTGATGTCATCTTTGTGCTTAGGCCCCACAAACAAAGTTTCCATGGTCGCTCTAAAAAAACTTTTTTAATAGTAATGGACTTTACTTCTCTGCCACTCAGAGCACTCACTTTTTTCGCCGGCCAAATGCTCTTTTTTTCAGTGTAAGCCGAGCAAGGGCAAAAGAGTTGGCAGCCAGGTAAAATGCGGCTCCACAGCTTCAAAAAGTTATTTCCGCCACAAATGAACACGAGATGCATTTTTTTAGCGTCTCCCATCGATACGAATGTGATGAAAGTGGTCCAGGGCTGGGGTTCGGGGCTCGGGATCCAGGCTCCTATGTCCTGGTCCTGTTTCCCCGGCACTTAGCCCTCGGCCAGACTGTCTGCCTGACTGAGCCCGCTTTTTATGCTCCCTGGCTGGCATAAGCCGCTTAGCTTTTGAGCAACTTTGAGCATGTATGTAAATGGCGGACAAATTCAGGCATTTTGCCATTTGTCAGGGAAATCTATTAAATATGATGTGGCACATTTTTAATTCAAGCATTAACATGTGAATGATCCCCTCATCAAAGGAATAGTCAGGTACCTGCAGCAAATATAACTCATACGCAGTGTGTGGAGGGCATCTTAATCAATTATCGCTGCTTAAACGCAGCCAGTCGTAAAACAGACGCAAACAAAAGAAACAAAAATTGGGGCCAAAATCTCTCAATTCTTGGCAACTTCTCCGAGGGTTACAGGGCACATAAAGTAAGCTCTAATGCGCCAGCTAAGGATACAAATTACGAAACAATGACGTCAACGTGCCTGTCAACAACTTGGCCAGACAATAGTTTTGCTTGGGGCAGACAGACCCGGAAAATGGAAAATGGGAGGGGGCAGGATCAGGGGGGAGGTGTGGGGAATGGGCGACAGGTGCAACGGACATTTCTGTCGCATACATACAAATTACGTGCGAGATTATGCCGAGTCCGGTTTGGACTGAGGACTAAGGACCTCAGGACGCAGGACGCAGGATGTAGCTGTTGAGCTCCTATTGGTGGTTACCGCACGTCCGGAAAATCAACAGAAAATAACGCCAGCTGGCGATGGTAGCGTGACTCACGATCTTTAACTGACGTAAAGGAATTCTTTAACAACTTAACCATGTAATATCCTGACCCCACCATGTCTTCTCCATGTCTGTGACCTTTAAAAATTAAAAAATTATATTCTTAGGATTGTATTTTGTAATGTTTTAACCCTTTGTATTACTTTCTAATTGTACTGCGGTCACAAAAAATACAGAAATAATATTATATTACTCCTAGTCCACCTCCATTTATGCACACATTTTGAAAGACACAAAACTATCTCCGATTTCATTCCCTCTCCATCCGTTTCAAGTTCAAATGGAACAATGCCAGAATAATGCTTTCGCTTTGGAGGAGGTGAACTGAGGTGATAGGTCATGGGAATGGGAATGGGAACGAGTAAGGGCCTGTGCATGGGCTGTGAATGCGAACGCCTCGAGTAGATTTAAATGAGCTCAACGTGCATTTAAATGCAGCCTGATTTGATTACGAAATTCGGGCTCCATCTCGAAGGGGTTGCTTCTTTGGGTTGTTTTTGCTTTAGGGCTCTTGTCACAGCCATCAACAATTGCGCATTGTGGCATCGGCTGGCTGTCAGGCCAGGAACAATGCCAAACACGGCGAAAGCCACGGGTGCGAAAATTAATATTTGCCTGGAAAACAACAACCGCAAGAAAAGAGGGCTCTGACAGGTGCGAGAAACTATAGTACTACTCCTGCAATTGAGAATGCATTGTGTGCCCCAGCGCGTGGCTCGTAATTAATTTCCTCGGCTGCATCAGGGATGGTGAGGATTCAAAACCTAGGCCAAGTTCAAAAATGGGGTTTTTGGAAAATGTTATCTTCTGAATTGGATTACCTAGCCCGTTTTATAAAGTAACGTACAAAATTCTTGCATAAAATTAAAACTACACTTAAAATAAAACACATATTTTATTTTATGTTTTAATATTCTTAGGACTTAAAAATTTATTTATAAAGATTTAAAACATATTAAAATACACGATTTTTTTGTCTTTTAAATTCCGTTTGAATTATACAATAAATTTGTTAATTCATTCATTAACCATAAATCTTTTTTCCTTGGGCTTCTAAAAGAATGGTTATGATTCAAAAAGTTTGTCCAAACAAAGATTAACAATTTTTCAAAAATATATTTTAATTGTTTTTCAGAAAATTGCTAGAAAGTAACTTTTTTTTAACAGTAAAGACAACAAAAAATGTGGATTTAATTACCAACAAATCCGAGACCTACTTTTTAGTTCGACGAGATATTTTTGAAATATACTTGCTAATGAATTGCCATAAAATGTGTACAATATGTATACAAATAAAACTATATTTCTGGTCGACCGTCTTAGGAAATGGCTTGGTAAGACCACAAATGAAGCAAAAAAGCAAGTTAAACAGGGCGAACCAGTGAAGCGAGCCGAACTTCGGGAGTTCAAGTACTTCGCAGTCCTGAAACGAGCTCCTTGGCCCCGAGGATAACCAGGATAGCCCTGCACCCCGCGCACTCTGCCATTTTGCTGGTTTCAGATCAAATGCATCACGCGGCTCAGTTCGGAGTTTCTGTTCAGTTGGGTTTCGATGGTGGGAGATTGGACGTTGGGATTCGGTTGGAGGAGTGCCTGAGCTTGCCTGGCAGCTGTTGAAGGAGCCCCTATTGTTGTTGCTGAAAGGGAGTTGGATTAGGAGTGGGTGGAGATGGAAGTGGTCGGGATGCGGATGGGGATGTGGTGCAGCCCTGCGGTGGCTCATTGTTCGACTGCAGCGCGAAGGATACGCATGTTGGTGGCAAGTCGGTTTGGATTGGATTTGGCAGGAGTGGGAGCCCCTGGAGGTAACTTAAAGTGAGCTGGCTCAAGTGGCGGCGAGTGGAGGACGAGGGGCGAGGGCGGTGGCTAAGCCTTAAGATTTGGCCTGCCACTGCCTTTGACTGCACTCAGAGAGGAGCTTCGAATATGGCTTATACCATCGGCCACATGATACTCACGGAAAATGCATTTTCGAGAACTTTCCATTAATTAATTTAATGAACTTTTGCCCGGGCTGTCAGTCCGCCAGTCAGTCAAGCCAAGTCAAGTGCATAAAAGCCTTTTGCCAGCTGCATTTCAAAACTGTTGGACAGCTTTTGCACAAAACGCAGTATGTGGGCTAAATAAAATAGATATCCATTGAAATATATTAAATTAATACGCAATTATGGAATGCTAAATTACCCGCAGTTATAATTAAATGAAAACCACCATGCTGAGTGCAAAAGCAGGGATTTATATTTATTCACTGGATTTTTTTTTCTAAAAGCATGATTGAATTCATTTCGCATTCTGAATTTAAGCTTACTAATTCTGCTTTTAACTAATTTAAATATTTTAATATAATACGCAGAAAATTTAAATGGTATGAAAATATTTTGTAATGCAGTACATTAACTAATCATCATTTACAATGCCATAAATATTAAAATTCAAGTTACGAAAGACATACGAAAATATTTATAGATTTATAAGTCAAACAAAATTATCTCTATTATTTTCTTAGTACGCAGTTATATTTTATTATTCTCTGCATTAATCGTTATTTGTCTTCTTGAAATAATTGTAGAAGCCGTTTCATTACACTTATTATTATCCCACAATGGAACCATTAAGGGCATGCCATCTGGAATCACTCGCCATTCGGCCTTTGATATAATGGCCCCCTGGGACTGGGGAAATCTTTCATTATTTCGTTAGAATCATCCAGTTTCACCTTCGTGCTCATAACGTTGTCGCACAATTAAATTCGAACCGTGAAAGCTTTCAACTGCACTCTGGGCCACAAATTATGGCCATCCTGCCCATCCCGCCCATCCCTTCCCGCCCATCATTTTGGCCCTTTCAATGGCAGAACAAATGGCCAAAAGCGGCTGCCAAATGTCGGCCTACAAAACATATAGAGATGGATATACAAAGGGAAGACATTCGGCCGGAATTTAACTGCTGTGCAGTCGCGCATGAAGATCCGCTGCCAGTCCCCCCGTTCTCCTCCCCCACCCTGTCAATTATGGTCTATGGACATTAAATGTCATTACGCAGCAACAATCAAAAAGAGAGGCAGGATCCGCAGCTGGGGAAGCTGGGAAATCGAGGAAAATCGGGGAAAATCGGGGAAAAGGGAAAGCCGGGGAGACAACGAGCCAAGCAAAGCATGAAATTAAAATGCGCCTAAGATGTATTCTCAACTGTCATGATGCCGATGACGACGGCGATGCCAGGAGTCGTCCTGGCAAAGGAGTTGCTGCCCCGGCCCGTCGTTCTGCTTATAATTTCATTTTTCACACCCAACTCTCATTGACAAAGTGTGAAGGACGCGGGCCGAAGGCGAGCATTCTTCTTGGCTTTTTGCCTTTGCATACTCTTGCCAACAGAAAGTGTGGCTCGAATTACTAAGGACCTGTATCGAGAATAAAGTTTTTTAAACAGGATTTAAAAATTAATACCTTCTAAGCCGAAAATAACAGCAACATTGACTGCAGCACACAACAAATTCAAATTTTCTTTAAAAATAAATAACTTTTATATGTTTTTGTACCGTGAACAAAGGAACCAGTGCTGCCGTATTGTCCTTTTTCCGAACAGATCTGTCCTCACGCTAACGGCGTTATTCGGAACAAAATTTAAAACATCCTATGAAAATCAGCCTTTTTTTGTATACTAAAATGAATTTTTAGGCATCAGACTTACAGTATGGCGCTTTGTTAATACATTATATTATAGACGTAAAGATTAAAAATGCGAAACATCGTTTCGAAAATATACCATATTTTATATAATGTATTTAAATACCAACTCCTATATTTCCATTGCATTTTTGAGTTGACCGTTTCATTTTCATTGATCTAAAACTAACTATTCATATATTGTCGATCTCCAGGTTTTTGACTCAAATAAAATTGAGAACCTGTTTCTGAAATTCGAAATGCCTTATCTTTAGAAATGACAAGTGGGCTTTGACTTGCTGCGTTAAGTACTTTCAGGTTTTGAAGTCCACACTACTGTTAAGTTTTGCATGGGGCACTGTGTAATCCAAACATAATTCCATTTACACTTTTAGAAAATATTAAAAAATGTCGGCTCTAGGCAGGATTTATCGTTATGCTCTAGAATCTGCGTGACATGCATCTACCGAAGAAATAAAAGGTCTTGTTGCGTTAAGTTCGATGTCTTTCAATACAAAAATGATAAATATGTAAAATAAAAACGTTTTTTGAGATAATAAAATAAAGATAATTAACATAAAACTTTAATTTCCAAAAGTTAAATTAATAAAAAATAAAAAATTTAATTTTTGTTTTAAAATTAATGATATTTGACGAGTAAAACTGAAAATAAAGTAGGTCGATCTGGCAACTTGATCCAGTTATACATTTTTTAATGGATTTTCTGAGGTTATAACTTCGTTTCCGATCTGGACTTGTATGTGTAACTCTTACAAATTTGGCTGTTCCAAAATTCCTTTCACACTTTTGTTAGGTAATGAAATAATTGCATTTTTTTTTTAAGAATCGATGCGGCAAAATTTGTTAAATATTAAAAACCGTTTTATTAAAGGTATGTATAAAAAAACATTAATTTTACAAATTTCTTAATTTGCTGTTCTTTAAATTGTTCTTAAAAATGAAAGTTAAAGTTTCTCCAAGGTGTTCGGCCTCTAAACTTTTGCTAATTAGATGGTGGCAACCATACATGCCATAACCCTTAAATAGCACATTTTGTGTGTGGTTTAACGTACACTAACACATACAAATTAGAAAAAATAAGGCATCTACATTCAGATCTAGGTGGTCGGGTTTTAAGAGAATGCCTCACATTTGAAATACGTAAAATTTAAATATAGTAAATATGGATAATAGGAACTATTAACGCCTAAATTTAATGGAAAACAAATGTTATAAACTATGTTGTTATAAAGGGTATTTAAAAATATAATAAATATGGATAATAGGAAGTATTATCGCCTAAATTTAATGGAAAACAAATGTTATAAACTATGTTGTTATAAAGGGTATTTAAAATTCTCCCTGCTCTATAGTCACAATTTACTCTCTCGGCTTTTGTATTTTTGTGGGAGCCTTGCCAAAGCGATAATAACAATAAAATAAAATGATGAAAATGCCAGCGGCAGTTGGGAATCAGTTGCTTGGAGGAGGGGCACTGCTTGGCGGCCTTATTAAATTTATATTTAAATTTGTTGTGTTGCGGCTGGGCAAGAGAGCTGGCTGCAGAAATTTAATTAATTTCAAAAACAAAAATTGAATTCTCGCCTCATTTGAAATGCAAAACCGAAAGAGGAGTCAATTAAATGAATGTCAAAGAGCAGGCGCCGAACATTCACAATGTGTCTCTTCCTGGATGTCCCCACCACGAGCTCGACGACGACCACGACTCCGACTCCTGTGAATTGGGTCCTGCCTCAACAATTCCTTTGACACACACTGGCATTCCCCAGAAGGAGGAGCGGGCTGCCGTGTCCTGCCACTGTTGTTGTTGTCTTTATGGCAGGCGCCTCCTGTGGCCGCGCCCTCTGTTATTGTAGCCATGGAAATGAATATTAATGCCGCCAGGATTCTGCCAGTCGATGCCGAGAATGGAGGCCGGGGACTGGGGACTGGGGACTGGGGACGGAGGACAGGACACCAAAGTCCTTTGCCCACAAGGGCTCAGTGCGCACTTTGCACAGCATTAATATTTATCAGCCCGATTTCGGAGTTGTTGTTGATACGGGGCCCTATGAACCCCCCGGCAGCCCCTCTACGCCTCTGTCCACGGGCCGAACAACATATTTTGCATACCCTTTGTCCTTTGTCTATAATATTTCAATAAGCGAATGAATGCGAATCAAGAAAAGCATCTCTGGCATCTGCAATTGCAGGGCATAAATTCGCAGCCAAATTAAATAAATAAATACAGCTATTTTGATAAATGCGCAGGATATTCGTAATTATCCCCACTAATTTTGATTTTTTCTGCATCACAAACAGTCCGAAGCTACATATATACCTATATATATTGAATCAAAATTCTTGGCGTAATTGATTGTTATTAATTTGGAATTAAATAATTGGCTGGATTGTTGTGTGCAAAAGAATAATTTTTTTAATTATTTGCAGGACTCTTAATAAGCCATGTTTCTTTAATTAATTTTTTTAGGTTTAAAGCTAAACTCAAATCAGAAAAAACTGAGGGAATTTCACACCATTCCTTTCACATTTTGAAATGATTGTCTATTGGTGTGAGACAAATTAATTTCTGCGAATTTAAATGCAGTTCGGTGTCAGTTTTGTCAGGGCAAACGAACAATCTGTATAATCCCGGGGCTCTCGACATCGGCGCTATCATTACGCGACACTCACTGACCCCTTACCCTGCATCGCTTGAGGACACTCTCTTTATATGGGCCCATTATCAAGGGTAATGAAATTTACTTGTACACGAAATAAAATTATATCATTAACACCTGAAGCGTGCGGAGTCACACATGCGTCCATATAAACACATGCATGTGCACATATATGTTTGCATGTTGTCGATAGCGGCATCGCTGGCCGAGCACTTATTCCACCCACTGTGCACATATTTACCCTGTCTGCACGGCGACTTTCCGTATCGTTTAAAACACTCAGAAAAAAGTGCCGGCAGTGGGGGCTGTGCGGAATGTCTCGATTGTTCCTCGAATAATGCAATTTGTTAACATTGGCTATGCCGTGTTAATCAGCCGCCGACGCGTCGGGGTTAAAGCAATTTCCCCCAATTTCCCCACTGAAATTGCACTTTAAAATCGAACTCGGTCTGCGGGTGGATTTATTTCTGTGGCTCGTCGCACGTCGGAACTCCCAAGTGCAGGAACTTAATTAATTAGCTGCCTAAACTTCGTTTTGAAGTTTCTGGCCACAATCTGATTTCTTTTGAGATTTCTGCACTGAGGCGAGCTGGCAGGGCCAGCCAAAAACCCACCTCGACCTGGCCACAAGGAACTTGTCCTGTAGTTGCATGGCCATCAATGATTTTTTATAGGTCCTAGGGTGAGTTGGACAGGACGAGAGTCGGAAATATATTCCAGCAGTCTAAATATCATTTTACTAATGTCTTCTTCGGCTCATTGTTAATTTGGTTCACTTAACAGATTCTATTGCTTATATTGGACTTAGTCAAAACTACAATAGAGTCCACTGTTTCTTGAACTCGATTTGATTAATATTAAGGAACAAGAGTTTAAATAATCAGTTTAAACAATTATATTATACCAATTTAATAAAACCTGTTATCATATTGTAAATTTTAATATTTAATGATTATTTTTAAGCTGAAGGATTTATATAAAACAAGAAAGGAAGCTAGATTCGACAAGCCGAATTTTCTATACCCTTACATGCTGTTCTCGCGGTATGTACAGAGCTTTCGATTTCTTAGAAATCTAAAAACCAATTATATAAATCTTACGATAATGTACCATTTCAATTTACTACCGTATGTGCTTACCGAAAACAAATATAAAAGTCTTTGTATTATTTTGCCATTAATTATCCCATCTTTCCTATGGCAGTTAGATAATAAAGTCGACCGATTTCAATATGTCAAAAAACTCCAAAGTTATAATGTTTTAAATTTAAAAAAAAATTGTTTTTTGTTCATTCCTATGGCAGCTATAGGATTTAGTTGTCCGATCCTACCTGCAATAGAAATAAGACTGTTGGAAAAGTTTCATCCCAATAGCTACCCTTTCTAAGGGTATAATAAAGGTTGCATTCCCCAAACAATTTCCGAACTTATTTTTGGAGTGTAATGCAATTAACAGGGTAGCACCTGTTCGACTCCCTCCCTGGCTTATCCCTTTCACTTGTTACTGTTTTTCTTTGGGATTTTCGGCTCGGTTTTTGCCTGTTAAGTGCAGGACCTGAGCCGGCCGGAGCTTTTGTGTTTTAGTTTCCACTGCAAGCCGGACACGATTGCGGCCCTGTGGACGGCCAAAGAGGAAAGTCGGAAAAGGCGGAAAACCCGCTGGTGGAGCGGGAAAGCGGTGAAAGCGGGGAAAGCGGAGAAAGACAGGGCCACAGCTGAGCCCTGACCGCAATCGCATTGTGGCATTGTCCACATCGATGTTGTCGCCCTTTATTTTTGTTACCGGTTCGGGTTTTCCCAGGCTTAATGGCCTGCAAAGGGCAAGGAGGCGGAAGGGGGAGCCCCAATTGATTTTTACTTTTGTTTTGCGATTTCCGACAGCTGAAGGCGCCTCCTCGAAAAAGTCCTGCCGGAATCGCACAACTCAACACAAATCCGCAGTAAATGAAAACCAAAGCCCGAAAACTTTCCTGGCAACTTGTCATCGTTTCGTTGCGCTTCCCTTCCGTTCGCTGAAATTAAATTTTAGTTATTAAATCATCAATTCAATCAGACAATTAGGAAAGTTGTCAGCTGCAAAGTTTGCCAGCCACACAAACTTGCTGACATATGTGAAAAGCCAGGGTCCTCTCCAGTTTCCGCCTTTGCCGAGTGACAGAAACTTTGCCGAAGAACATTTAACGAAAATATTTCTTAGTTAAAAACTCAATTTGTTTTTCGAGGAAACTCAATTTGCGGCTTTGAAGTAAACTGCAAATTTCCAACGAATTTTGAGGGCATTAGAGTCGGTGATTGGGGGCAGAAGCTGGTTGCTGTGGTCACTCTGCCGTTGACTTCTGGTCCTTCGACTGATTTCAATTTCATTAACGCCTGGACAAACCTCTCCCCTTCCTCGACAAACTGCCTGTTTGTTTGGCTGACAGCTGTTGCCAATTTCTGTCTTTGTCTGACTTCACAAAGCCCGAGGATTGACGGATGGTGGCGAAAGGAAAAACACACGTCCTGGTTCTTTTGAACACCCTGGTGTTTTCCAACATATTAAAAACACTTATCGATTGTTGCTTTCAACATTTTACAATGAAATATCATGGGACTCGAAAATCTTTAAAACTGTTAAGAAGGCCAAAGGTTATCTTTTTACCGAAAACCATTTCAACATTTTTAAGGAATGTTTTTAACTTTTTATTGGAACTGCAAAACATAATTTTATATATTTACCTACTATTTTCCTCAATAGGAAAATGACTATTAAATCTTAATTTTTTTTACTCGTATTCTTCGGCCATTCGCTTAACTCCCTGCCTTACCGCAATTGTGCAATTGATGGAAATTGCCTTCGAGCAACTAATGAAAATGTCAGAAACTTCTAGTCCATTTCCCCGCCTGCCGTGTGGCCAGGGGGAAATGCTGAAATGCTAAAATGCCAGAGTGCAGGTCCAGACTCGGCCTGGGCATGATTTTCAATTTGTGATCTTAATCAGCAGGTGTCCTCTATGGCTTTCTCTTTCACTTATTCCCCACCTGCAGCACCTGCGGTCGCCTATCAACGGCATCGTCATTGTCGTCAGCATCGTCATAGCTTTTTATTATTTTCGTTCGAGCCTGACTGCCTACTAATAGTGGCTGTTGCTGTTGCTGCCGATGTTGCCTTTGTTGAAAGGTTGCTAGGCATTAGCTTTTGTCATTCGGAGCATCCTCCCAATTCTCCCCTTTATTCTCCATCAGCCGGCGAACAATGCACTGTGAATTGCCTGGGCTGCTCGACCTCCAAGGGGTTTATGCGCGTATCGTATTCTGAACAACTTACTAGACTGCTGAAAACATCTTAACGGTTACTTGTGCAGTACGTAGTTAATTTAAATTATAAATTAATCTTCATTAAATACAATTGTCGTATACAAAAATAGGATATTTATTGATAACATCTCTATGGGTTAGAAATGAATTCATGAAATTCCCCCGCCATAAACGTGGCATTTCATCTAGATACATAGGCCCCTGTAGTCCAATGTTCAAGCCATCAGGAATGAGTCCATAGTCCATAGTCCACAGTCCTCAGTCCAGGATCCGGAGTCTAGACCGACTTGAGAGGTCCTGCCTGTCCCGCTGCTTTTTGGCCTGCTCCTGTGCCCATTTAATTAAATTACACCAAATTGTTTGGGGCTGTCCTCCGTCGCACAAAAAATGGGGATCCAGGCTCCAAAGGAAATGTGTAGAAAATGATAAAAATATGTTACATTGAAAAAATATTTTAGAGGCGTTCTAAGTCCTGGTAATTGCTCTCTTTGTAACCTTCCTCTAATATTTCCATTTGACAGCTTCGAGCGAATAATTTTCAACCCGTGCTATGTTGAATGTGTATAACTCAGTTTAATCTGACACTTTTTATGACTGGATGAGTGTTGCTAAAACTTTATATCGAAACAAGCGAAAATATTTTAAATACAGCTTCCCTATTTTTAAAAAATTGTTTTTAGCATAAGCTTATACTACTTAAAGTTTTAAAACCTTCAAAAAAGTTTCCATTTCATAGTAATACATAAAAAATAAAATTCTAATTTGGAACATCTGTGAAAAATTTCAACTTCGTGTTTGACAATTCAATGCGTGACTGATTTGCATGTGTGCATGTGTGTGACTTATGCGTGTATTTGTATGTTATTAAAATACAATTGACATTTGAGATATGAAAACTTGAATGTGGCACATGTTTTCTATATGGAATGCCAAAAAGAGGGAAATTTCCAGAATACATTCTCCACACAAATTCAACACGTTGCCAAATTGTGAATTGCGCACAGAACTCAATGTTTCAGTTTTCTGTTTTTTCCAACCGGAAAAAGTTTTACACCCCTAACCAGTGTTGCCAAAATGTTATCGGATATAAGCTGCTTTCCGTTGAAAAGTGTAAGACATAACATGCAATCTTCTAAAATCAAATACATTGTATTTTGCTTCCTAAGTCAGTTAAATAATTATAAAATTTCTTGCAAATATTAAAATGTTAAAAAATAAAAACTACAAATATAGAGTAGTGTTTTGGTTAGATTTATTTTCTTTGACATATTCTGATATATTTTAGATGAAAGTTGGCAGCACTGCCAAACGTCTGGATATTTACATTTCTGCGTTGCCTACTTTTTGGGGCACGCAAATCAAAGTCATAAAATATAAGTTTGCACTGCGTAAACTGAGGGCGGACTGGCGATGGCCACAGCTGCCTAAATGTATTTTAATTTGTGTGCCTCGTCTGCCGACTGTGTGCAGCAGTTAAATGGCAAATACATGAAGCTCAAGTTTTTAATTTTCCCGGGGCAGGGGCGAAGTTTTTCGCACCCCAAATGATTAATCGCAGGAGCGGAAACTCCCCCAACAGATGGTTCTCCTTCGCCGGAGTACCGGACAGCCCGGCAAGAGTTGACAATCCAAGTTGGGTTAGGTAACTGCGGCTCATATTGATCAATCACTGTCACCTGGCGAGGGGGAGAAAAAAGCGAGGGGTGGGCGAAATCTATAAACAATATGATAACCATTTGGCAATAAACTCGAATGTGTCTGGCGCTGTCTCTGCAGCACTTTGAGTGATTTGATATGGCACATCTATATCGGTGGCTATATATACACGCGGACACGGCCCGCGGCTCCTCTTTGATTGTAAAAATTTCCAATCTAAGCGAACGCGGAAGGACGGAATCGCAGTGACGGATGCGATGAAAGTGGAGTGGCAAGTGGAAAGTGGAAAGTGGCGAGCAGGCGGAGTTTTCCACCCAATTTTCCGCCTGTTCGGTCTGCGGAGCGCCAAAAAGTGTCACTTTTTATGAGCGATCATTTGTATTTCCCCCTTTTGCTAGTTGTATTTGCTTGTTTGTCGTTTGTCAATACACTTTTTCCTTTGCCTTTCCCCATTTTTTTGTTCTCCTTGCGCTTTTCTTGTAGCTCCCATTGTAACTTTATGCTTTTGACAAATTCGAGTTTAAGTGGATTACTTTCCACTGTTGCATGTTGGCCAAGGAGACCCGATTGCCCATCCTGCCTTCGATTCTGACTCCATATCTTCGTCCTTCAGCTGATGACTCATTAATTGTCTGGAGGAGACGCTCGCTAAGCAATTAATTTTCATTTTCATTTGCATTTTACGGTGGCGAGTGTTGGTCATAAATTCAGCTGAGATTCGCTGGCTGTAAAAAATTCCAACTCGTGCTTAGCATTTGTGCTAATGGTCGCAGTTTGCTAATGGGTTAAATTTTGAATGATTGCAAGATAATTAATTGGGGTTCACGATTAAGGTCAGCAGGGAAATGTCTTTAAACACAGAAATTAATTAAATTGTGGGACGTTATTACTAAGGTGAAACTATGACCACGGCTTAAGCAAATTGCATTTTGTTGGTAGGAAACTTGTTTTAAGCATGCGAAGATTTCAAGGCTTTGCATAATTATAAAGTCACATCATTAAAAAGCATATAGCAATAATGTTAATATACCATCAGTAGATTTAATTCCATTGCCTACTAGTACGTAAAGTATTTTGGTTCAGATAATTCAAATATTTGACTAACTTACTTTAATCACCACAGCGATATACACAATCATAATCTTAAGCTTAACTATTTTGTATACAGTCTTTTAGGACTTTAAAATTTACCAAGGCCCTAGAATATCATTATTGCTGCCGAAGTACAATAAAATCTGAAGAATTTCTTTGACTTTATTAAAAGTACGATTATTATGGGATCTAGGAACCCTTAGATTTATACATTTCAATAAAAATGTATTCTCAACTGCTGGAATGAGTAAAATATGCCAGCCTAAAAGCATTTATAAACATCCTAAGTACCCAGCGAATGCTTCCTCATATAGGAAATTCCAATTAGGTCCCTGACCCTATCCTTCGATTTCACCACCATCTGCAATCGCTTGGCCATTCCGTTTGAGACGGAACCCTTTTCGCATTCTTGAAGTCCTCCCATGTGAACAATTAGTGCCCAGAAGGGCTCGACGTCCTGCGACACGTGCGTAAGTTTTCAATTTCGCTTTCATTTGGCTCTATTTTATTCGTGTCGGCCGAGTCCCCACTCAGGACCAAAAAGGGGGAGGCTCATAAAAGATTTAGGCCTCGCTGCCATTACGAAATGCAATTTGCAAAAACTTTTGATTTCGCTGGCAAGCAGGTCGAGTCAAAGGACCAAACCTTTTATTGGTCTCATTAAACGGAATGTTTGCTGGCTTTGAGCTCCGGCTGCCGTTGCTTTCGATTTCCAGGTACCGCTCCCCCGGACCGACCACGCCCACCGCCCCACTTATTTCCAAGTCGGCCCACGTTTTGCGAAAGGTGAGCGGCGTTGATTTTGAAAAGTTTCTGCGGCCCACCTCGAGGGTCGAAGTGCTCCAAAGATATGAATGCTCTCGAGCTGACATTTTTCGTTGAAGTGGACGTGATTCGATTTGGATTCGTTTTGGTTGCCTGGGTGCCCCGCCCACAGGAGAACCCGACTTTGGAGCGGAGAAACTTTGCAATTAAGCTGGCAATGAAGCGCAAACGGCAAACCGGAAAACGGAATCGACAACGCAAACTGAAAATCATATTAAATTTCAGCAAATTATTTGTAATTTGTTTAGTTCGGCCAGGGTCGATTGAGACCCCCCTCATATCTGCAGATTCATTTTCATATTCATATTCAGGGGAAAATTGAATTTTCGCAAATTATTTGCTTGGTTAGTTCTGTGGCTTCCACAAAATTGTTTGCCAGCACACAGAAGAGCCAGCAGATGGGGCTTCTTCTTCATTATCTTGCGAGCACAATGCCCGGAAAACTGGACCTGCTCTGCCATATTCGGAAAACTCTTTGAGTCGACTCGTAATTGAAATGTGTGATAGCACACTCACCAGCCCGGGATAACAATAGGCATTAGTTTCCCAGCACAAGAGAGCTGGGGTATGGAATGACTGCACACCAGAAGTGTTTATTTGGAGAACATAATTGGAAAAATAAGCAAATATACGACTAGTTCTACAATGTTTTTACTTTTTAAATTCGGCAAGAGTTGGTTCATGGAAAAACAGGTATAGTCGAACACCTTTATTGGGTACCTAAGTATTCAAAATATATTTCTGGCCTTTGGTTACCTGACTATACTTATAATCACTTACCAGAGATCACATTTAAAACTGTCATTGTGAATAAAGGCAATCTTTAATCCGGCTTACGTGCAGTTCCCAATAATTCGCTAATATCCATATGAGAAATCCTTGACTTATGTGCGGTGTTCAGGCGAATGCCCGTCAGTTGGAATTGCGAATCCAAAGCAGAATTGACAAATGCCTGAAGCATAGGGCAAAAATCGATTGCCATTTTGTCATTTTTCAGTGGAAATTTCAACGCTTTCTGAGCGATTAGGCGCCACATCGAGGGGAGGAAAATTCTGCTGGCATGTGTATCGATAAGAACACGATAATGATGTCTAAGTCGCAAAATCCAATAATGAAAATTAATTTCTCACACACAGACTCGTTCGCGGGGAGTGTAAGCCACAGGCCCCAAAGCAATTTATGCCAATTTGGCAGGGGGAGCGATGTAGAAGGATGTTCAGACAGTCACTTCCACGCCTGAAATATTTTTGACACCTGCAGAATTCCTATTGACAGCTGTGCAGGTGGAAGGCTTTGAGGCGGGGGCGGCGGCGGTGGTGGGGTCTTTGGAAAATTCGCGTTTGAATTCGAAGCGTTTCGGGTTCGGGTTTCAGGTTCCCATTTCCTGAGAAGGGGTTTCCGGGGGATTTCTATGCCGCGTGTGTGGGCATACGTGAAATTTTTGACAGTTATTTTAATGAAATTATGCAAGCACACTTTCACACATTCACCCACTCAAAGGGGATGGGTGAAAGGAGGGTGGTGCTCGCCTGCAGCTGATTCGAGAGTTTTCGGAGTGGGCCATTCACTCCGTATGTGGGTTAATCATATGCATTTCGAGGTTCGCAGGCGGCCAACGCTTTGCCACGCAGCATTTTGGTTATTTAATTAGCGCTCCGCAGGAACACACACAAACTAGGGGTGCTAGCACACACAATTAAAGCTCACGTGTCCGCAAACATTTTCTGTTTGAGGTCCAAACCTTTACTAAAGTTTCTGTTAAATTTAGGGTAATTAGAGTCCTTTGGCGGAGAATGTAAATTACCTGTTATTAGGGTTGTTTTAATTTCAGACACGCATGTTGGTATAATCTAAAATTTTGCACCTAGAGGGATGATCAGAATATTAATAAAAAGATACAAATAGTAAGAGATTGGTTCATTTATTGATTTATTGATTGTTAAAATACTTTTCATGTAACTGTGTGTATTCAAAAATATTTAGTTTACTCCTAGTGATTCTTTTAAATTCCCCGAACTCTATTGTTACAATCTTATAACCATATTTGGTTGCATGATGTAATCGAAATTGTACTTTTCAAGTGCTCTTCTTATTTCTTTTTGGGCTTCCTTGGGTTCCCTGTTATTACGCCATGTCATCTCTAGTGTCTCATCGACTTTTGTGAGCCCCCTACACCCCCGACACTCCCCGAGTGGCTGTGCTACCCACCAAAATTGTCGCACTGCCGGAGAAATTATCCCCCGGGGTTGACGAAGGTGAGCACGTGTTGAGTTCGCAAAAAACACGGGAAATGGAAAGAAAAGTACAAACTTTTATTTGATACGTTTTTGATTTGCGTTGTCAGACAATGTCAATGTCTATCCCTGGATCTGTCGCCGGCTCCTGTTGAAAACAATGACAAGTCCTGCCGGCGAAGGGAGATTTGCCACTGGAGACAGGAGACAGGAAACGGAAGCCGGGGGACAGAGGACAGAGAGAAAGGCACTGGGGCAGACGAATGCGCCAAAGTCTCAAGTGCATCATGACACGTGAGTTTTTTGCTGAACAGTTCGGTTGAGTTTTTGGTAATTTGATTTCGACACTGAGATTTTCCCGGGGGCAGGTGGCAAAGCGGGCGAAGTTAAAGTTAACGCTACATTTGATGCCAATGGCAAAACAAATGCGGCAACGTGTGAGGAATTTTCAAGTTGCCATCCGCCTTTCATTTTCTGTAGGGCGGGTGTTTTGGGGGCGAATAATTTTGCATATTTGATTCTGGGCTAATAGAAAGAAAATGGCTTCGATTTTATTTAAGTGATATAATTGGCTGGGGCAATTGCAATTTGTTTAAGTCGTTTGTATTGGTAAAAACCAACCTTTAAAAAAATCTATACTGTGAGATAAGGTTTGTTGTCCGTACAATAAAAGACTGTAATATCAGGTATTTTAGTTTTAGAATTTGGGATAAATGATTTGATTTAAACGAATACTAATTTATTTTGTTTTTAAATATTATCTCCAAGTTTTATGGCCTCAATTTATGACTCGCATGTTTACAGCTGTCTCGTTAGTTTCCTACTAGATCCTAGATATTTTTTAGAGTACTCCCACCTGCGACTTTAACGCCCTGTGAGCTTTCACTTTATTTTTTGAAAACAACGCACGTATTTGTCGTTTCCATTACAGTTGTGCTGATTTTGATTTGCTGCCCTTATGTTGGGCTGCCTGCTGAGCCGCCTCCCAGCGAACCCCCTCTGCCCCGCCACTGCCAGTCAATCTAGAATTCACTCAATCAGTCAGCCCAGGCAGTTTCAGTTAGTCGTTGCGTCAACACTTTGCCAACTGCCAGGAGGGGCGGCAAACACCTGCCACGCCCACACATTTCGGTTATATGTTTTGTTCGAGTCACGTCTGTTGTTGTTGCGAAAACGGCCATTTTTTGCAGCTCGTTTGCCGACTTATGACTTTTGTGCCAGCGCTCATAGGCAATTTCTATCCACCGCCGGAGGGGGCGGGCTCAGGTGGGCGTGGCACATTTGTCATACTCAAATTTAAAATTCAATTTACTTGCGTCATAAATTTAATAGCACAGCTAGAGGCACCGCCACAGGCACAAATGCCAGTTGATTTTTCCATATGCGATATTTCTACGTCGACGTGTCAAGGGTTAACGCCAGCGAAAGGGGTTAATGGGAGGGGTATTTGGTGGTGGGTGGGCTATATTAGCCAGGATATTTCGAGGAACATATAAAAACCATCATTGGATCACATTGGAATATTTTATTGGTGCTAACGCAGTCAAATCAGAGGAAATAAACTGAAGAACACGCGGAAATAAAAGCCGGAAGGCCAATCATAAATATGTGTATGATGGTACTGAAGGATTTATAAATTGAATGGAAAAGCAATTGAAGAATACAACCAATAGTAGTATGTTTAATAATTTCGAGGATTAGAAAACTTAGCTAACAAAAGTTTAATACAAATTTAAGTAAACTTAAATACAAATCTGTAATGATATTAAATATATAAAAACAAATTTTAAAATTGTTTATATTATATATCTTATAAAGTCGGAGTTGTCTCTGTGGAGCTTTAACCGCACTTTTCAAGATGTTAAAGCCGCAACTCAGTGGAAGCCCCAAAACATTCCCCCATTTGGTACAACTGCCTCTCATTAGGCAAATAAAACATGGTAATTGCTTAGCTTGTTAGATGTTAGCAAGACTTTTAATCCACATACACTCCAGCCGAAAAAAGAATTAAAACTTAAAAGGAAATCTCTGCCCAGTCCTCAAGGCGTATACGTAATGGCGTATACGTAATATGCTAAACAAAAGTGCGCCAATTAGAAGGGAAGTTCAGTTTTTAAGCCCAGTCCCAAGCCCACATAACCGCAAAAGCCAGAAAGTTGATTTCTTAAAAGTCCCCTGCCCCAAAAGCCGCAAACCGAACAAAATGTCAGACGGAGACAGTCGACGAAGTCGGAGCAGCTCCAAAATTCTAAGCCAAAAAATGTTGCAGCAGCAGACCACAGAATTAAGCTGAAATGAGTCTGGCTCAGTGTGTGGAAATGGGTGTTTCAGGACAGGAGAATATGTGCGAGGGAGTCCGGGTGTTGTCAGTAACTTGTCTACTTGTTGTCTGTATCGTGTGTCAGTTTTTGGGCCCGAGTTTCAAGACCCACACTTCGAGGCATATGCAGGAAAAAGATGAATGCATTACAAATGAAGACAGCTAGGGGCAGGTCAGATGGAGAATACCCTCATCAAAGGAAAAGTCACGTGACCAACAGCTTACGTAGGGAACTACTGCATTATGCAGTCAAAGCTTGGCACAAGATCTTTAAAATATGTTGCTCCGAAGCCTCCAATAAAATAAATATCTGCTTATTTAAAATGTCATAATAAATATTTGAACTAAATTCTAAAACATTGGATCAAAGCTTAAAATGATATAGTCAACCCTCAAGCAGAATTTTCTAAAGATTTCGCGGTTTTTCGATATTCAGCTCTAGCCGAAGCTGAAGCTTTCGAAACCTTGTATTGTTTTATACAGGTTTCTATTTAAAATAGTATAAATCTTTTTTATAGACACATTACTATTGGTTTACCCAAAAATTCCTTTCTGAGTAGGTGTAGGGTACCCAAAATTTGCATGTCGGATCTGGAATCCCGATACAAACAGCAGAGCAACAAACATTCGCTAGTTGAGTTTTTGAATAGTTAAGTCATTTCTTGTTATATTTATATTTGATGTACATTTTGTGGCTTGGCCAGAGTTTTGAACAGAGACGGAAAAGTCGGCTGACAGTCAGAAGGGTCTGAGTGAAATATTCTGATTTGCGTCTTGTCACGCAGAAATAAAGCAAAAGTCCATTTTAATTGAGTTTTTCTCATGTTGCAAAATGCTTTTTGCAAATTTATGACTGCAGACCGAGCAGCAGAAAATTGGGTAGAACCAACTGAACTGAACCAAATCCCACCGAACCGAATCGAGCCGTATGAATGTGTAATAAAATGCATTTTTGGCCATTTTGTCACATGAATTTGATTTAATTTAGATTTGGACCGACAGCCGGCAAGGATCAAATGAAATGAAAAGAGCGTCGAAGGAAATGCTGAATATGAGTGAAATGAAATGGAATTATGTGCGGCTCAAATTTTATGGTCGAATGTGGCAGTTAAATTGAGCAGGGAAAGCGGCAAGTATTTTCATGGAAATGTGGAAAAGTTTTTCCTCCTCCAAGATCCCCAGCTTTTTCTTACTTACTTGCTGGTGTATGACAAAGTTTTCTTCGTCTTGCGCTTGTTATTTTCCACGTGCAGTGCTCGATATCAAAGAAAACAACTGGCAAGATTTCAAACAGCGGATTTCCCCCTTCCCATTTCCATTTTCATTTTCCGACCCCCTTCGCCACTTCAATTGAGCGGTGGCGGCTGCTTTTAACGTTTCTGTTTTTCCGTTGTTTTATTTTTATTTTTATTTTGATTTCGCCAGCGGCTTCTTGCACCGCTCACCCCTCGGAAAATCTGCGTAATCATCGGCAGACGGGCACGGGAAAAGCGGAACAGGAAAAATAAGTTTTGCCGCAAAAATAAATAAATAAATAACATTTTGTATAATAAAATGCAGGCGTGGAGGGGCAAAACTCGAGTAAACAACAGGAAGCATAAATTGTGTTATTGTAGCTTATAGGGGAAAGGCGAAGGGAAGGTGGTGGAGAAAGCAGAGAAAGGGGAAGGCGGGAAAGCTGGTCGATTTTGATGTGATTAGGCCTGTTTGGACGGAAATGGTTTAGTTAGAGAGGAAACTGGAAATGGAATCAACTGGTTCGTGGTCCTCCTTAAGTGTGTTTCATTAAATTTTTGTCTTACAGTTCCAACGAAATTGCAAATACAGATTATTCATTTCCCAAAAACCAAAGATAATAACTTATTATTTAAAAAATCATTTATTTTAAATCTAAACATATTACATATAAACTTTTTAAATAAGAATATGATAATAAAAGATAGTATAGAACCAAAAGTATTGCTATCAAATGCAGTATAAATGTTTAACAACTGTTTCTATACAATGGTATACCTTTTAAAAACCCAAAAATGAATCCATAATTTTGGTGTGTTTGCATCCCCCAGCGAACATGTTTTAATCACAGTATTAAGAAGGGGTTATCCCAAAAACAAAGGGGAGATCTACCCGCGTTCATCTGCCATTCAACTCCCAACAGCAACTCCCCGGCACATTTGCCAAATCAATATGCAATATCCCACAAGTAACGGATTTCAAACTTTCACCCACCACCCACTCACACTCACTGGGCAATCATATCGATGGGGAGAGATCCTAACCCGAACCGCCTGTCATAAAAGCCGCACACACAAAAATACGAGTAGTTGGCTGTATCAAGAGGGAACTGTGGCATGAAAAGCACAAAAACTAGGTTAGTTGCCGAGATTTTTTACCTTCGCTAACATGACCCCTCCGCCCACTCCACCCCACAAGAATAACAATTGCACCCTCTAACCCCTGACCCCACCCACTGCCATCCAACGACGTCCCAGAGCCATCCGTTCATGTCTCTGCCAATGCATTTCAAAACAGGAGCAGCAGAAGAAGCGAATCGGGAAAGGCGTTTGGCCACGCCCCCGCCTCCGCCCCCACCATATCTGTCAAGTGAAGTGGAAGTGATACGGATATATGGGGGTATGGGAAAGGGGGTGGAGGAAGAACGCTGAGCGTGTTCACGTGCAAAATTGCAGCGATTCCCTAGCGGGTTTCGGTTTCTCCTTCAAAATCGAATTCACTTTGCTGGGTACACTGAGAAAAAGTAAAAAACACCACTTGAAATGGTCCCTTGTGGCAGAAAATCAAGAGTCTCCTGGTTTTGAATTATTAAATTTTTTTTTATTTTTCAAAATGAACGATTTTAAGTATGTTATTGGGTAATCCATAATTTGAAATGTCTAAAATCTTTAAATTTAAATTCAATATCCAAGGCACCTTTTTTTTCCAGTGCATCGTGTGTGTGTGCCTGTGACGGTGTGCGTATGCGAGTGCAATTCGAGTTCGATTTGGAGTGTGATCGATGACGATGACGGGCAGGATGCGATGCGAACAGGAAACGGACTGCCAAGGATTTTAATCAGCTGTTGTCGCTCCCCCTGAATTTGGGTTGAGGAAGGCAGCTTGGAAGCCGATCGGTTGCGGTAGCGTCCAGTCGCCCAGCGACCATTGAGAAGCCGGACATGGCCAGTAGAGAGAACAAAGGGCTGCTGACTGATTTGCCAGGACAGGCATTTGTCTTAGCCATACGAACAATCACGTTGGACGAGGTAGGGAATTGTTCCCTAGCTGCATCTTTAAAATCCGGATGAATATCTAGAGTTCTTCGTAATATTAAGGATACCTTTTATTCAACAGCTCTGAAAAATGACAATATTATTATCTAAGTACTGGCAACTTAGGATAACATTCTTTGTCCGGGCTTAAGAAATTTCCATGTATTACGTAATCATAACTTGGCCAGTTTTTAGACCCCCCACCAAGGAATCAATTTTGGGAGCAAAACAAATAATTCGTTTCTCTCTATAAGATAACTTAATGAATGGAATCCATATTATGGAACCCCTTTGGACTTACCCCTTCCCTTTTAAGTTGTATCAAACAAATAAATAAATAATAAACCTAACAAAAACAAGGCTATATTAAAATTTAACTTAAATGGTCCGTGGTAATTTACCCATTATGGTTTCTCCACTGTTTTCTCTAGCTGAACCCATTAGCATTCCCCCTAATGTATTTGGCTTCTCATTCTATGCGAATCCGACAACCTTGGTTTGCACACCATCTTTCTGGCCACAGATTGTTTGTCCACATTGCAACGCCGCTAAATTGTTTGTCTTTTGTGTGTGTGCTTGTATCTGCGAGGCTGCAGCCCCCTCTATCCCCGAATCCCCCGCTCCCATCGCCCAGTCTTTCATTTGGGGGAACCCCATCGATGTGCGTGCAATGCCATTAACAATACGCCCAATGCCAAAAACGGGGCAAACGCGCCAAATCCATTGTTATTTCGGTGGTCGATTGTTGTTCTTCCGGCTTGCGTGAGCTTACTGTGGCCCCAGCCACGCCCCCGCCTCCGCCCGCCCCCCGCTGGGTAAATTGTGCAAACAAACAGCGGATGTTAGAGCGGAGAAGAGGATGGGTTGTTCTGAAAGGATGCTGCTGAGTACACTCAGAGAAACGAATTCACAGTGCTTAATGTTATGCATTTGATTACGAATCTGAAATGTGAAGAATTACCTACCCACTGTGCTCAGCGCAATTTTTTTTTGGATCCCTGATTGCTTAATTTCTGGCAAATAATATTCGTTAAGAAAGATTACATTTTCAAAATAGTTTTTAATACTTTTACTGATTTTTGTCTTACAAAATAGACTGGGATTGAAGTAGGTGCTCTTTGTATATTTAAACCGCTTTTGAAGAAGTGTACCATTACAACACATTAAATTGACTCTAGCACACCTTTCCAAATATTTCCAAAATCTTTTTCGAAATCTTTTGCTTTGTGTATAGTTTTAATTTGTGCAAGTTAACCAGTTTTTTTCTAACTGCATGCAGAACTTGTGCCACAAATCGCTTCAATTTTGGTGGCCCACTCCGCTCCTCTCATCTCATCTCTTTCCCTGACACAGTTGGAGGATAATTTGGCGAATTGGAGGGCGGCTGTGAGTGGGCCTGGGCTTTGTTTTTTCAGCTCGGTTTGTTCTCAACTGCAATAATCTTATTAGCAGTTTGTTGTTCGAACCTAATCAATTACCAACGTAATTACAAACTTTGCTAATCTGCCTCGGTTTCCCCAGCAACGCTTTCCCAGGCCGTTCCCCCATATTGTTCATGACCGTGTCAGTGCTCGTGTTCGTGTCCCTGTCGCTGTTCATGTTCACGTCTAGATTGGAATACATCCTGCATACATGTAGTACCAATCCCAGTCCCACAGGCCCGTGGATGAAACGCGCTCCGTTGATGCGGCTCAAATTTAGTGGCCTAAATAGCGATTTAACCAGTGGAGCATGACAAAAGATCTCATCAAACGTTGGCAAATTGTTAACCAGAAACTGAAAGAGATGGAAGCGGAAGAGATTTCGATTAGGCGTTAGTAGCGGAGTTTCTAAGTCCCAGGATGGTTCACATGAGTAGAGATCGAAACTCAATTAACGTTTTTGAAATGGGCTTAATGTATTCTATTTTCGAGCACTATCAATATCTTTCAACTTGTATTTGTACTACTCAAATTTAAACTTGTTTATCAGCATATGAAAAGTACTCTCAGTGTTTCAAAAATACTTAAATCAGAAAATGAAAAGTCGTTTAAGATAAACACAATTACAAAACAGTAATTCGTAAAAAAAAATTTTGAGCTTCGAAACACTTTTCCAATTATTAAAGACATTTCGCTATCAATAAGACTTATCAAAAGATGTGAAATCATAACATTTAAAAGTTCATGTGATTTGTATATTTTGTTATAGAAATAGTTGATTAACTTTCAAAAATAGTTGTTCTAACGTACAAATTTTCTGCAATGTGTTGTTTGTTGTAGACTCCCAAGCTAAACTCTGTAAAGTTATGAATCTTAACTTAAGACTTTACTTTAGCATAGCTAAAAGTCACCTTTAGTGCGAATTGAACATTTTATTTTATTGTGCTTATAAATTACCATGCTATTTTGACGTATTTATGAATTTAATTAATAACTTTATAAATTTAAAGGTATGTATTAAATATAAAAACAATTCACTAACTATATACATATGATGGGTTGGATAACTTTGAAAATAGGTTTTTCACTACAATCCATCGGTTGGATCCACTCTAAACTTTTTATAGTTACATTTACGTAACACGTATGAAAAAATGGACAATTCGATGGTTGGCCAATTTTACCAACCGATTTTTTTGTGTGTAGTTATACCCGTCATCTGTAAAGTTAAAGAGTATATTAGGTTCGGCGGAAAGTATGTAGCAGTCAGAAGGAAGCGATTATTAGCCGAGTCGATCTAACCATCTTCTTCTGTTAGTATGAACGCTGAGATCTAGAAAAGTATAGTTGCTACAAAGTTGAGCTTAAGCATGTACATTCTAAAGATTTCTGGGAAGCGCAAGGATATTTCAGCAAAGACACACGCCTACTATAACGTTCATAATGCTAAAATCAGGATTTGGCATGGACATTAGTACCGCTTCGGTTTGCTAGGTGCCGTGGCGCTGCCATCGGTGGTGTGTGCCGCGCTAAACGAACTGTCCAGGAATTGTATTTTATTTGAATCAAAGTAACGGGTATCTTATATCCCAGGCACTCGACTATAGCTTTTCTTCATTTATTCTTCCTATTTTACTCTTTATGTACTACTAGGTTTACCTACCTTTACCTAATGCCACAAAAACCACCAACTTTTTATACAAATGAATCATCGCAGACTTTTACCCTCTTTCACCAGTCGACCGGATCAATGAGCCGCTTATCGCACACCAACAATCAGTTTTGCCCCTTCTCATCATTGTTGCAGCGGCGTCTATCTATTGGGATTTGCTAGAGAAATGCCAAAAACTTTTCGGCTTAATCAAGTGCCAAAATATTTGAATATGCCAAGTCGAAATTATTGCCGTGTAAGCTCCGCCGCCGCCCCTTTTGGCATTTGCTGTCGACAGAAGCGGAGGAAAAGTTTTCCACGCATGATTTAAATGGAAATAAATCTTGCGTTAAGACTCGACTTGGATTTGGATTATGCAAGGCAGCAGAGGAGCGGAGCGAACTGCTGCGTCACGTAGTTGGTAAATTTGTTTACACGTCCTGCCGGTTGGCCCTCGCACTTGGGTCTTAGGATCTCGCCAGGATTCAGCTCCCCGGGCTACCCGCCCCCACAGGTCCACAATTGGCATAAAGTTTCTCATATGCAAATCGCAAGTTTAGCAAAATATTTCGTTTATTGTTGAAGTTTTCCTTTAGTTACTCTCGCTCTGTCTCCCTCAGTCGTCAACATTTTGTATGTTTTCCGTTCATTTTTCTCGACTTGCTTGCCTGGAAGTTTTCCCTCGCAAAGTTTTTTGGCTTAAGACATTTTTTGATAAATTATCCAGCGTCAGTTCGTGTAAGTTTGTGCCAGTAAAAATGCGCTCTCCTTTTTTAATAAAAATCATGACACCTTTTATTGATTTACTTATTCTGTTTGGATGCTGATGTGTGATTGTGTGGGGTTGTGTTGTGTAGCAATATACACTGAAGACTTAATAGATACATATAATCCATTCGCTTAACTAACTGCGTTTTATCACTAGAATTACGTTCTCGCTGTTTACTGCCTTAATATAGCCAATGCAAATATTTATCGCGGTTTTCCAAACTAATATTTCAATCTGCATCCACATTAAATGGCATTCTAATTTCATTTGTCCGAAAGGGAAATTCGCTTAATATCTAGTCAGAACACACAGCCTTGCTTTGTTTCTCTAAAAAATTACACTTAGCAGCTAATTATTAATTACACATTTAATTACACACAGAACACTTTTCACGTTAAGCTTACTCCTAAGGTGAATGCTAATTTCTGCATTGAAATTATGTTTAATTTAAAGCCACATCCAGATAGTTTGTATAAAATGCACACAGCTTAGACTCTACTTCAAACAAAGACAAACGATCAATTTGGAAACTTAGTTCAAAGCCATAAATTATTTAGCTACCCTTCCATCTGATTTGTCAATGCTTTTGTTCAGCTTCAAAACCAATTTATTATATTTGAGAACAAACTGAAACTCAGATTCTTTTCAGTTTATTTTTATAAATTTACTTTGTTAAAATTAGTTTGCTTTACAAGCATATAAAATGGCTTTTCTTGGCTATCGTACAACATGTTTGCGTATTAATTTTTTTACAGGTTTTCCAATATGTTTGTGGTTCTAAAATGTACAGTAGTTGCAAATTTGTATGCGACAGCAGTGGAATAGGCATTTATTTTTGGGATTCTCGAGACTCAAGCGGATATTTACAAGTTTCAGGGACCTATGCGCCTTCTAAAAACGATTTGCGTACAACTGAAATGAGAGGAAGAATTAGAAAACTTTATATCTAGAGAGAAAAGGGTAAAACTTACCTTTCAACTGGCGGCTTGCATCAACTACCACTTGGCTTGCCTTTCCAAAAATAAAATAAATGGCAACTCTTCCAAACGTCAACATATCATCTGGAGAATAAAAACAAGTTGAATTGGTTAATTTCTAAGTGAATATAGAACATATCTGGTTGTGTTAAAGCGTGAAGGAACCAATCGCCTTAGAGATGTTCTGAAATTAATAAAAGTAAAAAATAAAAGCATTGTCGAATTAAAATTAAGTGTGATCACATACACCAACATAATACGCAAAGAAATACCTTGTTGTATTATTAACCAAAGAACAACGTGTTAAGAACACAAAAAATAAGTACATTTTGTGTGCATTTGAAACAGAGAACAAAACTTTATTTAGATATGTATGCTGCGGGTATGAAGTGTTTACATATGTGCATGATTTTTTACATCAACAAAGTATGCTACATTAGGCACTTATCTACTTCAAAAATGTGCGACGACAGAAAGCCAAATAAACTTCAACTAAAACAGAGAGTTTACAACGAAGTGAATCATATATAATAATATAATACCAGATTTTTGTAAATTTGGATGATGTAGCGAATGATAGAAACTAAAAAATAATATAATAAACTCCATTGATAAGACTTCAACATAAATAACAAGTTTTCCATTTTTTGATTTCATTTGGTTTGTTGTCTTTTGTATGCATAGTTATTTTTTACAAATTGCATAATTAACACTGAGAAGCGTATGTGAATTTGTTTGTTCAACTAATTATAATAATAATTGTGTTACTTATAATGCGTGTTAACAAAAACATTTCCTTTTTCAATACAAATAAAAAATGTAAGTTAGTTTGGGGGTGTAACAAATCAGAAAACTAAAATCTAATTATGCACATTAGCATAAATGTAGGTATTTATATATAAAAGAGATAATCCATTGAACAGAACGAGTAACTTGTAACTATAGCTAGAATATATATCATGTGGGTATATATTTATAATAAGAACTTCATTGTGACTTGCAACATGAGAGATGAACAAATCAAACAGAAAGAGCGAGTATAAAATTATGAGATATATCAAAAACTTATAAGCTAACACTCGAACAGATCCTTGTTTTTTTTTTGTTTTTTTATATTTTGTTTCGTTTGTGAGTCATGAAAGTGTGTACAAAATGTTTAATAAAAAGGCGATGGTTCAACCAACTCGTACGACAGTTTAAAAATATGAAAACAAGTCGTAAGGGTTCAAAGGGAACTTCAACAGAAAGTTAACTAAACTACGGTCTAATAGTTGTATTATTCGTTTCTTTTTTTTTGGGTTTTGTGTTTTTTTTTCTAATTCAACATATAACGTGCTAAATCATAAGTGATTCTGTCTCTTTTTGGCACAGATTCATGTCTTTTTCTGCTCTGGTATTTGGTTTTTCATGATACGTACAACGTTGGCATTCGCATCTTCGTTTACTCTTGCAACGCGCGCGCTCTACACGGGCTACTCTTCATTCATTGACTACTCCATATTTCACAAATCTCAATATTCCTCTACTCGGTGTGTCCGGATAACCTCGCTGCTGACGGTGGGAATCCTCCGACAATGCCCTCTAGTAGGGCTTGGAGTCCTTTGGCTTCTTCAGCTGCACCTTGAGGCGCTTGGTGCCCACCTGGAAGCCGTTCATCGCCTTGATGGCCACCTGGGCCGAGTCCGGATTGTCGAACGAGACGAAGCCAAAGCACTTGGACAGGCTGGTCTGCTTGTCGATGAACACCTTGGCCGAGATCACATTGCCGAAGGGCAGGAACGTGGAGGCCAGATCCGTGTCGGTGAACTCCTGCGGCAGATGATAGATGAAAAGGTTGCAGCCCTCGGGTCCTGAAAGAAAGTAAAGGATGTTCCATTAATTTCTGATATTTTTTACAATTACGAGTCATAAATAAATATTCCAACACCTTCATAACAATAATCAAACTTTGGTTTATCCACTTTATGTAAGTAATCAGATATCATCCCTATAGTTTCTGCTGCTGCAACTAGTCCACATTATAGACCCACCTAGCAAGGAACTATTAATTAACCAGTTGCATCCTTGCACTCCCTGTGTTTTACCCATATCCCCCCTGAGTTTCCACCCACTGAACCGCAGAATACAGAGGGAAAGTTGAGCGGACAAAGAGTGAAATTACATGGGTCCAATGGCGGAGATTAGGGGAAGGGGATGGGCGCCAGCAGCAGCTGATTGCCAAGCGGAAGCGGAAATGAGGCTTCGTCCCTCTCTTTCGCACTTGTCTCGCCATCTCCTTTGCTCCCGTCAACTGTCTGCCGTACGTGTGTGGGTGTGACACTTTGTTTAGCAGCACGTGCTATTGCGACTGCTGACATCGTCATCATTATCTTTCGGGGCATTATCATCGCCATTCCCGGCGTTATCATCATCGCCCCGTCCCTGTCTGCCGCCCTATCCCTATCCCCGTCCCTGTCACACGCACATTAACGTGGCTCGCGCCTCGTGCTGCGGTTGCACTTTTCGTGCAAATTACTGTCAACGTCACTGGCAATGAGCAGTCAGCAGTCAGCAGTAATACAACCCACCAGCATCCGAAATCCAAGGCACCCAGCTCGGATAGAAAGAGATGGAAAGTGGGGTGCTGGAGAGAGAGGGGTGAAAGCAGTGCCAGCAGTCGCGTTTTCACTTTCGTGAAGCTTTTTAATGACAGCAAAACGCTTCAAATGGCAGCTGGCATTTTGCGGTCCTGTCTTTCAATTTGATCTGGATAAAACACAAAAAAAAAGAAAAGAAATAAAAAAAACGCCTATGTGTATTCGCATTTCGAAAGAATACAAAACATCGAAAAATAATTGACACTCAAATATTACAAATTTAAAATAACTTAATATTAAAAATACTTTTATCTAAGATTATAAAATCTTTATAATTCTAAAAACTAATTGCCCACCACAACACTAAATTAACCACTTTATATGATAGCTGAACAATGAATGAATCCATATATAAAAGCCTTATAAACTTAAGAAATGCTTTAGTGCATCAATCTTAAGTATCTTGATGTGTGTTTTCCTTTCTTTCGGTTTTTAATTTTACAAAACTCATGAATCTCCTCACGATGTCCCACTCATCATTAAAGCAAACTGTTACACTCTTTGATGAGTCCCCTCCCACACCCACACACACGCTGAGATTCACACTCGCTGTAATCGGATAAGTTTGTAGTGGTTCCAGGACATCATGCACCACCCACGGCCACCACGGCGGCATCCATAACTCTCACTCCATCATCGTTTGCCACAAGCACTGCTATTGATCACCTTGATGTATGGGTTGGCCACCGTAGGCCTGCAATCCCAGTAGGTTCCTCCTCAATCCGCCCACTCAGGCCTCCCCCAGTGCCACGCCCTCGAGGTAAACTGACTGCTGACAGATTGCCCGACGCTGATGCGATTACAAAATGAAGCCAAATTGAATGGCGAAGAAAGCTGCTCCTCCGGAGGCATCTCCTTCGGTCACAAGCCGTTGACGTTGCCAGGATTTTAATATTAATTGACTCGGGGCTCTCGTCATGCACTTGTTGCTTTGAAATTTTGCACGCCCATCAATTAATTTAGGCTCAGGATGGGGGAACGAAACGGGAAGTAAAAAGTCCAATTAAAAGTGCTTCAAGCTATTGAATTACGCGACTAACAAGCGACACGTGTGGCTCGACACGATACATAATTAGATGAAAGGACAAATGTGAAGGCAGGCGGCACGAGATGTTTCTAAGGCAACAAATTAAGGTAACAATTTTGAATGACACTCGACAATTTCCTGGAAGATTTCAAGTTGGTGGAAAAAACATACCCACATAAAATTCAGAAAATTCTTCAGTAAAATTTGTTTTTGTTCGTTCCTAAGGCGAATTTCTAAGAATTTTTCATTAAATGAAAACATTAAACTAAGGCTGCTCATTAGATTATTACGAGGGGACTTTTGCAAGTATTAAATTTCGAGTAAATTTTTTTAAAAGATTTGATTCATTCAATTCAAAAAGCAATGCAATTTCTTTTGATTATGTCTATATCATTAGTTACCAACTTTAACATAGAATGAATAAAGCACAACTATTTATTCTGACTTTATGCTATACCAATTTTAGTCCGCATTACATTTCCTTAACCACAAAATTTATATCCAAAACTAAATCCATATGCAGTCTGGTTTTACTCAACTTTATATAAATTCAGTTGGCTGTCAACTGCAAAATGTTTTCCACTCATTTTGGTAACCAGAAATGTGTAACTTCTTGGAATCCGCACAGGATTCCCCCTCTCCATCGCTCCGCACATACAAATAAACTTCCTGTTTTGTTTTTTCCCAACTCAAATTTGTTGGTTTCATTTTTTTGGTTGGAATTTTTCAGTGTGCGAAAAACGATTTCCTATATTGCATTTTCCTCTTCCGTCGAGCAAAGATGCGGCATCCGCCTTGGCAATGTCGCCTGCCCTCTTCGCTATTGATGCACTTGCATGCTGGCCGGGGGAATAAGAGATGTTACTTGCAGATGCACATTCCCTCTCCCTTTCGCAGTTAGGACCAGCATTTTTGCCATTTTCCTGGCTGTCGCGCTCACCGAAGTGAGCTGGCGAAAGTCCTCCTTTATTTTCCTATTCCTCTCAAGGGCACGAACGAGGCGGAAGGAAGCCAAATGGAATCTATGGCACATAAGCTACAGTTCCAGATCTGCCTGCACATATATCTGAGATTCTTTATTGATTTTAACGCGACTTGTGCATATAGCTGCAGTGGGAGAAATTGTGATAGAAATTCTCCGTTCTTGAATAGTTTGTCGAATTTATGGTTGAACCTTTTGCAGAATGTTGTCCAAAAAATATTCGTGGACACTTTGTTGAGTATGTTTTTGAATAAACACGTTTTGATAAACACGTTGTTGAATATGTTGTTCAATACGTAATGGAAAATTGTTGAATATGTAGTTGAATATATAGTTGAATATGTTGTTGAATATGTTGTTGAATATGTAGTTGAACATGTAGTTGAACATGTAGTTGAACATGTAGTTGAACTGTTGTTGAACATGTTGTTGAATATGTTGTTGAATATGTTGTTGAATATTTTGTTGAATATGTTGTGGAATATGTTGTTGAATATGTTGTTGAATATGTTGTGGAATATATTGTTGAATATGTTGTTGGATATGTTGTTGAATATGTTGTTGAATATGTTGCTGAGTATGTTATTAAATTTGTTATTGAATTTGTTGATGAATATGTTGTTGTATTTTTGAATAAATTTATCTGGTTTTTATCTTGTTAAATATCTACTTTATATAAGCTTTATATCTTATTAAACAACGCACAGAATATTTCGTTGCAATTCTTGTTGAATATCTTGTTAATATTTTGTTGTGTTTTCATTTCTCCACTTCATAACCATAACCACTCACTTGCAGGCTCATCCCCTTTATAATAATTCCAACTACCTCCCAGAGCAAAAGTCGCAAATCTGCGATGTCTCCGGCCACCTCTTCTGCTCCCCGAATCGCCCTCGCCTTCTTTCTGCACATACAACATTTGGTTATTTTATATTCCGACTTCCGGCTTATGCACATGACTTTAATCCGGATGCAGCCGGAAGGAGAGGCGACCGCTGCCGCCTTAGGGTCACCCATGCGATGATGAAGGCGGGGGATTCCCATCGTCTGTCACTGTCATATTTGTTGCCTTCCTTCCGTCCCTTTCTCGACCAGAGTTCTCGTCCTCTTGGTCCCTTAAGCATAGTCCTGCGCCGCTTATGATTTTTTAAAATTATTTTCCAACATATTTTTTATATATTTGTATTTATTTTATTTTGCTGCTTTTGCCTCTGTTTCCTGCTTAATTTTGTGCCTGTCGTCTGGGCCTGTCTACACGCTTATAAGTTGTTTCCTGCTCCCCAGCCCATCCTTATCTTCCGCTTAAACTCCCACTATCGTCCTCTTCCGCTTTCTGTTGTGGAACTGTCGTCACTTGATAAATTTCACATGTTGAGAATTTATCTGCACTAGACATTGTTGTTGCAGTTTTTCCTGCCCTTTTGCCCTACGCAGATTGCATAAATCCGACATTTTTAGGATTTTCTCAAACATATTTTTTCCCTGACTTCAGGGTTTAGACGAAATACGCTTTGTAGTAGTAAGGGGAAGATTTTAATTGTGGCTTAAAAAAAAACACTTTGCTTTAAATCTAATAAGGAAGATACCAAAAATGTCCAGTAAATTAGTGGAATATATGGTAAAGTTTTTTAGCAATACGTATGTTTAAAAAATGCTATAAGTGTACAGTCAAATTTAAGGTCGCCTTTAAACTCTCCTTTTTTATTCTGTCAAATCAGAGTCAATTACCCATTAACCACTTTCTGTCTGTATCTTCCTTATCTCATCCAATAATTATATAGAGCTTAGGTCATCCCACCCTCCTGATGGGTCGACTTTCATTTAAGCAGGTCCCAGTCATCTATGATAGTTTTTCACAATCCAACCAAGCGAGGCGAAACATGGCAGCTCACATTTCGCATTTGGGCTAGCAGGAGCAATTTGTTGTGCTTCCACAGACAGCACCACACAATCCTCGCTTCCTCGGGACTGTGACCCTGCGTCTCGTTGGAATTTGTTGTTGCAGTTGGTCAGGAGGGAATTTTCGGCGACGTCATGAGTCAACAGAGCAAACAAGGAGTCGCACAAAAGGACGAGGCAAGCAGAATTGAAGGAGTCGTGGGAGACGAAGATGAACCGGGGGACAAAGGACGAGCGAGTCACTCAACTGCAAAAATATATCTCACTATATGGTGCATAGCATGCACCGCAAAAAAGCAAATAATGGTTAAGGCCGAATTCGTACCAAATACAATTTAAAGTAAAGTATAATTTTAAAAATTAAATCAAGGTTTCATTAAAAATAAAATAGTAATAGTAATTTTGAAAGCTTATTTTTTCCCTCTGCACTTACACATCAAATGAAGCACCCCCGGCACTCCCATCCACTCAAAGGATGTTTGCTTATGTAACCGGAAATATGGCAAAAAGTGCAATGCCAAAACATTTTCCATTGCATTTTGCCCAGCATTTCGAACATCTCCCTGCTGCAACTTTAATGTTATGTGTGCCAAAGTACACACCCAGGCACACAAATCCACGGGGGGCGGGAAAAGAAATGCTCAGTTGCCATATTTCCCGATATCGACAGCGACGTCTGACTAATGGAATTGTGTGTCAAGTGTGTGTAATATTTACACTGTGTCGGGAGCTGATAAAAGTTTAAGCCCCACCGAAAGCGCTCCTCATAAATTCTCCTTAGCGAGTGTGAGATGGGAGCAGAAGTGGAGTATATGAGATGATTGATCTTATTGATTTTTGCTACATCTCTGCAGGCATTGGCTTATGGCATTGAAGGATTTGTGTCAGCAGAAGACATTCGATTGCGGATTAAAGGGGCGTTGTGCACACATTCAGGAGGGCAGGGCAAAGGCGATTGAAATTCTTGCAAGATGGTTTGGATTTGGATTGGTGATTCTGATTTGTAGGGGCTCGAAATCTACTCGGGACCAATCTTGCAGTTATGAAAATGCCCATCTGACATTGCGCTTCTCTCTCTCATCCCAAAATCCCGTACTTTATCCAACTGCATAACATTTGATAGATGACTTTTCATATAAAACTAAGGCCCCTTTCCTCCAGCACAATAAAAGCGACGCGAACAATGGCACAACTAAAACTAAGTAGATTAGACAGACATCCACAAAATGTCCATGACAAGTGGGATTCGGGAAATAGGGGGTTACGTGAAGGAAGGGCAATGTGGGTGGAAATAATGCTGAGCCAACGAGCAGAAAACAGCAAAAAAGGATGCAAAAAATAACCGCATCACGAGCGAATGACGCTGACAGCAATGAGCGGGTTTAATGCATGTGATGTTGCATCAGAAGCAGAAGCAAATACAATTGCAGATGTGAAAATGGCAGTGGGAATGTCCATTGTTTGGATACCCTATCCATTGGGATGCAATTTGAAGTGTACTTTGATTTAATGTAATATACCTAAGATCAATATAAAGTGTTTGACTTAAGAATTGCGAGGAAAAATATCGTTTATGGGTAGTGCTTAAATACAAAATGTTATTATCAATTAATTACTGTGAACAGTAATATTAATTTTTCCAATTCCTCGTTACTTTCACCAACTCTTTGGTAAGAGTTTTTAGAGAACCAACTTACGTAACCAAAAAAGAGTAGCGCAGAGGATAAAGTGTGGACCGAACGATTTGGTATTGGACTGACACGACCGCAGTAGCATTCGTTCGGGCATTTACTACATTTATCAAAATGTCAGGCTTTTAGACATTTCTATTTCTAACGTGTGCGCGTAACTTCCCCACCTTTTCTCCTCCCTAAATACCACTTTGATTACCCACGGAATTGCCAACAAGCCAGAAAAGAGTCTAAACTTAGGATTCCCTATAAAACAATAGAACAATGACCGACAAAATTTTTCAATATTTTGTTGAGATAACAAATAAATTTGTAAGGGAACATATATGTTGTTCATGAAAAAACCTTTTGTAATTTAATACTAGTTTAAATATTGAATATATATATATGGCTGAATGCTCCTTGTGTGTTTCACTCAGATTCAAATTGTTTATTTTATTGTTGAAATACCATTTTGGCAAGTTCTATAATATTTATTTCAGTGTATTTTCAGTGGGTCACTCACCTTCGATCTGCTTTCCCGCAGCGGCGGCGGCTGCGGCACTGAGGGCCACGCTGGCCAGCGGCGAAGTGGACAATGCACTGGCGCTTCCAAATTGCGGTAGACCGGCGGCTGTTGACATATATGCCGATGCCAACGGATTCGGATCTGACCCTATATGGATGAAGAGATGAGTGGAGAATTTTAGTTCGTGTCATGCTAAAGCAAATTTTAAAATATCGTTGCGTAAATGAGAAAGGTTTGCTATACCAAACGGAAAATTAAGCATAAAACTCATCATTAAATATTTCCATCTCATGTGTGATACTAAAAAATGTTATTAATACCGAAAAGTTTAGATTTAAAAATAAAAAAAGGTTTATATCAGATACTATCATACACTTGTAATCTAAAACTGATATTTCTGAAATGGAATTGGTATCACATAATTTTTTTGGCAGAATATATAACCAGTGATTTCACTGTACAATTATTATTTAGTTGGTATCGTTTCGTCAGACGTAATTAATCATCGAATTTTGTGCCCTGCGACGCGGGCGACATTTGATTATTTTACAAAGCACACACATGACACATCCGCAATAGCCAATCTGAAATTAATTTGTCTCTGTGCGATGTTGGTTGTGTTCTGGTTTCGGGTTTTGTGTAATTTGACGCCTGTTGTTTGTTATTTAGTTGTTTTGCGTGTTTCGCCATTGGCCGTCAGGCAATGCAATTTTGTGGTTTGCAATCCGCCCCTGACCACCACTACCAATTTTCGCCCCTTTACACCCCCTTGGCGCCAACCATGATCGCCGTTATTAATGAGTTTTGCAAACCTTTCGAATGGGGTCGAAACACTGCGAGTGCAATGCCCAAATAACTATATATATGCAAAATGGGCCCAATAACCAGTATCTTTGGATATTCCAACTTAGGGGAAAATATGAATTAAGATCACCAAAAAATATCCTAGTTTATTGAATTTAATTGTGCGACCCGCCTTTTCTTACGACACTTTAAAAACTTTGATCAAACGGACAACTTTACTGATTTAAATACGAAAGCAAGCAGTTAATTGAGAAATAAAAACATGGTAAATTTGCAGAAGTACGTAAGCGAAAAGTTTTGCACATATTTGCACGGAAAATTGTTTTAATTGTTGTTCAAAGTTTCGCAAAGAAAGGCAAGAAAAGTCGTCCAGTGAAGAGTGGAATATGTATGAACCCAGGGCACACTACTCATCAAGGAGCTGGCTAACTAAGTTGGCCAATAATAATACACATGAGTGGCCTGGCCTGGCCAAACAATGGCAAATTGAAGAAACAGCCGAAAGAAAGGAATAAGAAGTCGAAAACATTGCCTAAAACTGTTTTCTGGCCCGGATGTTGTCTGTTTTGTATTTGCAAGTTTTTAGTTTCAAGTTGGAAAATTGTTCGTGGAGTTCAAGTACGAAATTGTACAATTTCCAGTTCCTCCTTCATCTTATTTGCCACTTGCAGGCAGAAGACTTTTTGTTCCCACTGTTATTGTTATTTTTGCTGTTGATTTTGAAGTGCAAAAAGAAAAAGAAAGCAAAAGTGTATAAACAAACGTAATGGAGAGCGGGCTGGGAAAAAGGGAACGCCATGAAAGGAATGGCCAAGCAAAATGGAGGGGGTTCAAAACGTGTTGAAACCCTAAATCAGTTTGAAGGGCCTGAGGTTGGTAGTATAAACTACATAGTTTACTGCACTTGAACAAAACTTTGATTAAGATTTTCGGTTGTTGCTGTTGGCTTGGCTCGCTTTTGTTTTTTTACCTACTCAACTTGGAGGCGAGTTCAAAGGAGTGAGCTTCGAAAAACTTTTTGAATTGGATGCTCTTGATCTTTTGTGATGAGTGCTTGCGGAAAATCAGGCAAATGTAAGGGGGAAAAAACAAGACACACTGTGAAGACTTAAATATTTTTTTTATCTTTTTAAATTTTTTAATTAGCTTGCCCTATAAAATTACGAGTGTATAAAGTCAGTAGATAATTTTTGTTCCTTCTAAAGTGCAGAAAAACTTTAGATAATTATTTAAGAAAACAATTTAAGTTAGTTTAAAGCATAAATTATTTAAAATGTTATAATTGTTCAATATTTTTTGAAGTTTTAGAAATTTATAACATTTTCTGGGTAATAGGGCAATTATAAATAATTTGCAAACAAAAAGTGAGTGCCATATTTGTATTCCGTAGTGTAATTTAAAAAATGTACTGATCTCCCTGCAATATAGTAATTATTTCCCTTTTTCAATTAAGCCTCGTTTTTACATCCTCGTAAGTGCAACGAACAAACAAAATCCCTTTATTACTTCCATCTTCCCATTGTTAACTCTAACAATTTGTATCTCCCGCATTGTTCGTTCTAACCCCAAAACAATTAGTTCTTTTATTCCACTGCCGCCGACTTCGATACATTTTCCATAAACAATATTCGGGATGGAACAACAAACAAAGCGAGCCAAAGTCGAGAGCTCAATTTGTTTGTTCATTTTATTTGTGGCAGGCAAAGGGTGAGAGCAACAATAACAACATCAGTCACTGCCAAAAGTTTGTTACTCGTGGCAACTTGGAAAGCGATTTTGTAGTTTAGTTTATGTATCCGACCAGCAAAGAAAAAAAATACGAAACGAAAAGTTGGATTTTTTCAGCATGGGAACATGGTGAAAAAGAAGTGAGTTACAATAAGGGAGTCTCGACTATCGGATTTTCTTTATTGTTTGAATATTTCAGTAGTATTTTCCAAGGGTTCTATTTAAAAGTCTTAAATCGCATAAGAATATTAAAAAAGAAATTCTAAATTATAAATTTTTAAAATTATTTTAGTTTTATTTTATCACAACACGTTTTGTTTTTCGAGTTCCAACCTTTCGAACGAGTTAAATACACTCTTAAAGTACTGGGTATGAAAAGGCAGAAAGGACCCAGGGATAGGCGCATCCTTGCAGTCCTCGCTGTCAGCTGCACTTTGAACTGCATTTTTTTCAGTTCGAAAGGGAAGGATGTAAGAGACGGAGGACATCTCCTTCGAGTCCGAATCGTCGGACTCCATCCGCTCCCCGGGCAAAGAATTTTTAATATTTCATTAAATGAAGTGCCCGGAAATCGTTCAAGTGGCACACGATGAGCACGCACAAGTGCACAAGGGCCAAAACTCACGAAAATCCCCACAAGATAAGCTCGGAGCGAATGAGGCAGAGTGGCCAAAGGAGGGACTCTCTGCAAATCCGCTTAATTTTTGGCATTTTTCTGGTTAAGTCAGCCGCAGATTTTTCTTCTTATTTGGCCATGTTTTTTGTTCGCCTACTTCTCACTAAGATCCTCTCGAAATGAACTTGCTAAGAAAATATTTAAGAAGTAAGTGTGGAAAAGGCGGAAAATGCGGTCTGCGATGCCCGCAGATAGGCAATGACATTTCTTTTGGCCCTCGACCGAAAACTTTACTCTTTATTTTTCTGGAAAATTTTTTGTTTGTGTTATATTTGGCTTCTGTCTTTACCACATTTAAGAGGAATTTTCCTGTGGTTTTTGTTTGAAACAGGTCATAATTCTTTTTTATTTAAAAGTTTTAAGAAAGAACGAATTCCAGCTTAAACTGCTGTCGCAATTCATTGGCCTAGATCAGTTTTAAATATTTTTATGAGAATATTTTGAGGAAATTAAATTTATAACCTTAAAAATATTTTCTTTTTTCCCTTTATAATTCTAAAATATAAAAACCTTTATACTTTATGGACCTATAAACCTTTTGACCTTAATATTTTAATTCCCTATTGCCGCTTTTATTACCAGCTGCAACTGCAGAAATGGAAGCTGAGAAGTGAGAAATGAAGACTGTGAACTGAGCAGAAAGCATTGCAATTTCCCCAAAGCGAAAAAGTCAATGAGCCCAAGAAGGAGCCGTGCAGCAACAACTCGTCGTCCTTTATTCCCCATGTCCCATTTCCCAGGAACCAACTCCTCGTAACTTCGTTCCCCTTTCTCCAGGGGCTTCTGGTGCAATAAGTTCCGTGTTGTTAATTTCGCAAGAGAGTGTAACTTGTAATTTTGTATGTTGTAGGGTCTCCGGTACTCCAGATAAAGCCAGCCCTTCTCAGTTCCCCTCCTCCGGAGATATGGCCACCGATTCTCTACGGACTGGTGACGTAAAGCAGGCGACGTTAAACAAGCGCGTTACGGTGCACGTGAACGTTACGTCGAATGCTTCGTTGACTTTAACTATCAAACTTAATAACACACACATTTTTTTATGACAAAATGAAAATGAAAGCAGCATCCCTCAGCAGGTGATGAAAACTCAAGAAAATTGCGGAAAACTTGGCATACTCAAGAGTATTAGAGAAATAAAAGCATTTTGATTTAAGAGCACTGAAATTGAAATCATATTTAAGTAGGAATTAAATATTTATGGACTAATTAAATAATGGTTTAAATATTAAAATTGAAATTGCCACAGCATGGAAATGAAAAGCCAGACTTTGAAAATGTGGTCATATTCAATAAATTCTCACCTTTCTTTTTGGCTGCGTTCAGTCCACATTTATTTATACGATTTGCAATGATTTTTAAGTAGAGAGTAGAAAGTATATTTTCATTAATGGACAGATTTTCAAAACAAAAAATATCAGGATTGGAAATAAAGCTTAATAGATTTTTTATTTTGTAAAACAAAAACCAGAAAAATGAAAACTAAAACAGGGAAAATGTTGACCATTTTCATAAATTCAAGGGATTCTCACCTGATTTTTTGGCTGCTGCCTTTTTGCCCAAGAGGCCTGCATTAATTCCACATTAATTTAAACGATTAGGTTAGCAATGTTTAAGTAGATAGAAAAGAATACACTTGTGTTAGTAGAAGACTAATTAATTCTTCCAAACTTATTAGACTAGACCCGCCGATGACGTCAATCCACTTATCGCATTTGGGGAAAACATATTTTTTCGGCTATTTTTAGACAATCCGGTGAGTTTCCTCTCCAATGAAGATTGACAAGACCATCATTGTAATTTGTTTTCCTTGGATAAGTTGGAAAAACTGAAGACGGCGGGCGGTGGAAGGAAAAGCAGGGGGTCAACAAAATCAAGCTAATTGGGCACTTTGCATGTCAGATGATGACACATTACTTGTTAGCAACGAAACCAGGAATAGAAAAGCAATTTCGTTGAGTTTTTTGAGTGGAAAGTTTACCTCATTATTGATGAATTAAATTAGGAGAGCGAATGAATGTTAATGAGGCCATCGATTGGTTTATTTGCGTTATTTTATACTAAAAGCAAGGGTAATGCATAATTTATTAGAATTTAATTAAGCATTAAAAGGGAACTCTATATATACTCTGGCAGTATGAATTGTCTTTTAAGGCTGTTCCTCTCACACTTGTCATAATATTCTTTCACCCCGAAATAACTTTCTTATAACCCAATAACCATTCGACACTCATTTAAGACAATAACCAGGACAGCAACATAATTAGAAATCGATAAAAGAAACACTAAGCAACGGGATGGAAAAAGAAAGTGCGTCGGAAAGAAAGGCGAGCAACAGGCTGACGAGAAAGTAGAGGAGCGGAAAAACCCTGTGACGCACAAGCTAACTTCAATACGGAAATGAGAAAAAATTAGATAATTAGCTAAGGCAACTGATGGGTAAGATAAGTTTGGGGCGGATTATGGAATGTGGCACACCCTGATGAATTATTAACCAGGGAACCTTCACTTTTTTCCCTTAACTATCCAATTGATATTAAATGGGGTGGGGAAAACTTACAGAGCAGCGCAGCCGTGTTGGTCAGTTGGGCACTTCCCGGCGATGAGGCAGCGGCTGCTGCGGCGGCGGCATTCGAGAGACTTGGCTGCGTCATGGCCGCTATGGCCGCCAAATTCTGGACGGTCATCGGGGTCAAAAGGCCAGCGGCCGCAACGGCGCTGGTGTCCGTCGCCGAGCTGCTCTGCTGGGCTCCCAGACCGGTGAGGGCTGTAAAGGGATAATATAAGATGAGATTGTATTAGACAGTGTTTGCTAATATTAAGACTAAAGAGAAATATACAAAGAACCTTCAAAATCTTATAAATTTTGCTAAAATGATTGGTTTCATATGAAGGTCAAGCATTATATTTCTTATATAAAAAATAAATATAATTTTAGATCAGCTATTCACTATTTTTTATAAATATTAACATAAAATATTGTATCACAAAGTTAAGTACCAAAACATTAGACATAGAAAATAAATGACTTTTAATTATACAAGTAATACCGCTTAAAACTTATCATATTAACATAATACTTTATACAATAAATAATTGTACTATTTCAAAACTGTTTCCTAACATGAAATTAACCTTTAATTTTAATAAGATTATGTTTAAGTTATTGGCTTCTTATCAATGTCACAAAACATATTTGTTATTTATAAAATAAATGCATTTTTAGAACACCTTTATAAATCTTTACATTGAATATTCTATTGTATTGTATAGACATAGAAAATATATGACTTCTAATACCGCTTATAATACCGCTAAAAACGTATTATAAACACATAGTATATAATACAATACAAACAATTGATTGTATTATTTCAAAATACTTTTTTCTGATAAATAATTTTGATTCGGATATAACAACGATCACTATTTGCTGAACAAACAAAGATCCGTTGATCAGGGGTGTATATTTGCCACAATGTCCTCACCTTGGAGCAACTGCTGCTGCAGTCCAACCGCCTGCAGTTGCTGCAGCAGTTGGATGGAGGCCGGAGTGATGGCATCGGCGCCGAGGACCGGCGAAGGCTGCTGCGGCGGGTTGGGCAGAATGGGCGTGGTCACGCTGGTGGCCGTCTGCCCCAGCGGAATATTGATGTTGCTGGCCAGGTTCCACAGGTTGGCCTGGATCTGCTGGATCTTCTTCTGCTCCTTCTCCTTCTGCGTGTCGGCGAACTTGACGACCAGCGGCGATGTGCAGCCCTCCATGATCTTGTTCTGGCTTAGGGTCTATAAGGACAAACAAAAAATAGAAATAAATTTTTGAAAATTTCAAGATGGTATATTTTTGGTACCCACCACTTTAATGGCCGAAATGGCAGCGTGTTTGGTGGCAAATGTGACGAAGGCACAACCTTTGCTCTGGCCGTTCTGGTCCCGAAGAACGGTGCACTCTTCGATGGCTCCGTGGACTTCAAATAGTTTGCGAACGTCGTTCTCGTTCAGCTTCTTGTTTAGCATTCCCACAAAAAGTTTGCGTTCTGTAAAGGAAAGGGTATACATTGAATTAATATTGATAAGATTAGGTACATATAAACTATAAGTACGCTAAACATGAGAACTGTGTTTGCCAACAAATCATCTATCTCGGCTCTAATATTATTGAAATGATTTACCGCCTAAAATACACATTAGTTATCCAACGATTTTAAAATATGTGTTTGTTTTTAATTGCCTCTGTTCAACATATATATTTTCTACGACTATATTGTTTTGCCATTATAAAGGTAGCTAAACACAAATTTGGCAATCATTTATCAACTTTGTCTTTTAATTGACTGCTGCTCTACTCTGTTTGTGTGGCGGCAAAGAACCAGCAGATATATTCCCTATGCCCGCACAAACATTCTCTATTTGATAACAGGTATTCATATTAGAGTATAATTCGAAGAAATAGATAAAAATTAGAAATGTGTTAATTGTCTGTGGTGCAATAATTTATTTTTAATACGAATTTCTGCTAAATCGAGACAAATCCAAGCCATCCAAAACGGGGACCTTGGCCTTGGTAAGTTAATCGCTGCGTGAAACGCTGGCGGAAGCCCCAACCACATCGTCGAGTGTAACCCAATAGGCCCCAATGGACGGCCTCGCCTTGGCTGAGAGCTCAGTGCTGTGGCATTGAAAAGTGCCACACTCAAGTGGGTTAGGGCCAGGTTCGAACTGGTCCGTTCCGGCCGGGTCCAAACCGAGAATGGGGCTCATGGGCGGGAGTCTGCGTGCTCAGCCAGGCTTAGTTAATTCCAGCATTTGGCAATGCTCAATTAATTTTACATAAATTAAAACTCTCGCTCCGAGTGAAAACGGTATGGACTCGATAACTAATTGGCAGGCATTTAACATTTCGCCAAATATTTGCACTTCCATGGAAAAGGGCTCTAAGTGTGGTGGCGAGGCGGCCGAGGAGGCAAATGGGCAACTAATTTATTTGCACAAACACGCAAAATACGCACTGCACAAATTAATTGTTATCGAATGTGCAATTGGCTGAGAATGTTTTTCCCAAAAGGGGAAAGGGAGTGCCATGTGATGTGGTTGTTTGTGCGGGCGGATCGGCTCGGTTGGTTGGGCTCTCTATCTTTTAACTAAACCAAATTGCAATTCAATTGGCTTAAATACATTTAAAGTGCTGGCGATTACTGGAAGCGGATTAAATTTGTATGACTCGGCAAAAATAAATAAATAAGCCAAAATTTATTTCAATTTGCAGGATTTTCGTGTCGACAACTATTTTTGACGCGACCATTTTAAAGACTTTCATAAATATTTCAATGTTTCCTTCACATTTGCATATGAAAATAAAGCGTTAATTTGATAGTGATTTAAAATCATATATATTTTTCCCGCTTTAAAGAATTTCTGCATTGATTTAAGTGCTTCTTTTTATAGGTTACCAAACTTTATTTACCAAATATGTTAGTAACAAAATAATACATTTAGCCCTTACAATTTGTATCTCCACTTTCAGGTTAACCCCTTCCTTCCAAATGAGCCCAATTAGTATTTGATAATTTTAACTGCGCTGGCACAAATTTTTGGGCAGCATCAACCGAAAAATCGCATTCGGCTTTGTAATAAATTATTATTTTATCGCTCCAATAAACGCGAAATTTTTAGTCAATGCGAATTATGTTTTATAGTCTGCAATTTGCCAGCGCAAAAATGTTGAGCGCCGCCCAGCGCCACCCAATTTGAAATCTGTTTTTGGAAATCAATTAAAATTATAATTAAGCTGCTTATGGGGTGGAAATTGATTTTTAGTAGCCATTCTGGTCATTGACTTTGCTGCGTTGACGGCGGGTATTTAAAATTATTATTCGAAACTTATTATAATGGCGGTTTTTATGGACGGGAGTAACCGCAAGAAGTGTTGAAATTCAGCTTAATGGCTGGGAATTCTAATGCCTCGGTTTTGCCCCCTTTCGGTCTGCGACTTGCCACATTTCGAGGCATCGCCCATGCTGCAATGCGGCTCCATCCTTCCACTCGATGGAGCATCATGCTCCTTCTGCCCCCCATCGCCCCCAATTCAATTGCCATTCCGAGTGCTGATGCTGCATCACCATCATCATTATTATCATCTTCCCCAAGCGTTATCAAATGCAAAACCACACACACACACTATAATGACGTTGAAGGAGGAGGAGCAGCACTTGCACCACTATTATTATTATGATTATCGCAAACTGCAAGTGCAACTGCAGCAGCGACATCGACTAACTGCACTTGAGCTATATTATCATAATCCTGGCAGAAATTGCGCGCAGTCAGCAGCAGCGAGCGCAGTGGAAAAAGGAATTTTAGAATTCATTGAATTCGATGCGGTGGCGGAATGCCAATCCCGTCTAAAACATCCACCCACCACTATCCAATTCCATAATTTAAGTCCTCCTCCCGAAAAAGTAAACAAACTTGTCGAGGCGGTGACCTCATTAGTTTCGATCAGCTGCAAATTGAACGCATTGCCATTCAGGGATTAGGTTAAAGATAGCAAAAATAGGAAAATATTATGTATTTACCTAAATTATAAGAAATGTCTTAGGGGAATTTGTCGCTATTAAGAACAAGAATCTTTAAGAAAAAACTTAGGTAGGGTTTGACGTTCTAGATTTGGATTTGCATTATGTTCAGACTTAAAAGACCCCAGTTTCTTAAAGTTCCATTCAAATGATATATGTTTTTAAACCCCTTTTTCAACAATATGTTTTCCCAAGGAAGAATTATTCTCTTCATTTACTCTCCTACACATTAAGCCCCGCACATCTTAAGCTGCATTCAATTTAAACTTAAATTCCGCCACTAAGGCAGGCTGTGGAAAACTTTACCTTCAAGTCTTGCCGGCAAAATTGCTTTAGTTTTAAATTATTAATATGTCGGACCAGGCTTTCGCTCCGTAGCTATTCCGCTCCTCCCTCTTAGCCCGGCCAAAAAGGGGTGGCTGGAAAATGGACGAGTCAGTGAGCCGGCTTCGGGGTAATGCAACTAATCTGCTTCTAGTGGCGCACATTAAGTGTTGCCACGCTTTCGACTTTAATTTGAAAACATAAAGCAGAAAAGGAGGGGCGGCGACGGTGGCCAGGGAAGCGGCTAAAGTGCGGGCCACTTCTGCAACCTACATCCATACACACATTCAGCGAGGACTTGTTTTTCCTTGCTCCAGCGCTGGCCATTTTTGCATGCAACTCAACTTAACCGAGCGACCACTCGAACCCCGCGCCACCAAACCCAAAACCTGAACCGGAGAACTACGACCGGAGGGCCTGGGAACCCCGATCCCCGAACCCAAAACCGAAACCAAACGCAGGGCGAACGAGCCATGACATCGACGTACTGCACACTTCCTGCCCACTCTTCATTCGCGCCCCCTTGTTCTTTGGATTCTGCATGTAATGAGTGGGTTATGCTTGATACTTTTTGAGGAACGACTGCAGGCATACCTATTTATTATTTATGCCTAATAATGATAAAATGATCCAAGACTTAAGTGTTCTCAATTTTTAATTTTAAAAATGTAGTCTAGTCTACTCTAAAAACATTAAACACCCTTCAAAGAAGGCATTATTAGAAGTTATGAAATTTCTTTTTGAGAGTATAAGAAAATCTTTAATTAATCCAAAGGCTGCTTTCATCTATAATCCTCAAAGTCTTGGCTAATTTAATCCTCCGCACTAAGAGAATAATGGTACTATCCGCTTCGGTTACAAATCCCCCACCTGGTTCATCATTCCCCCGATATAAAGCCGAAAATGGCCGCCGCGCAACACTCATAAAAACGGGTCATATTTGCCGCCATTCCAGGTGTGGGGCTGTGCATCCTTCACTCCAACCATCCCCTAGAACCCCTCCTCCTCCGCCCATGGAAATCCACCTCACCCCCCTTGTTAGCCCGCACACTTGGCTTGGCTTATTTATGTCACAAATATGAGCAAACGCGTACGCAATGCCACGGCTGGATGGACTTGCCTTGCTTAAATAGAACCATCCCCCTGCACTTCCATTCCCCGCCCCTCGACTGCCCACTTGCCCCCCACGTAACCCCCCTTCAACCAACCCCCCTTCTACAACTAAGCACTACCCACCTGGCTGCTTTTGCCACTTTGCATGCATCGCTGCGTGTTTGGCATATTTAACAAATTTTCGCAAAAATAATGTAACTCTCCATGCTGAACTCGCGTTGTTGTTTTCCCCATGTTGTTGTTGTTGTGGCTGCGGTTATACGCACACAGTGAAAAACGGGGGGCTGTTTGTGGGTGGTGGGGTCCAAAAGTGAGTGGCAAAATCTAATCAAGCGCTGCGGCAAAAGTCGCACACCAGTATCAAAATGCACACACACGGCCACTCGCATAGAGAAGTATGCTCAATTTAAATTTATTGAAAATAATCAGAAGTTAAAATGAAATAAAGAATTTCTTTAAAAACTAATATGTTCAAAGGATTTTTGAAATATTATTAATGTTTTTAAGGTTTACCCTTCAATAAAAAACTCAAAAATTGCTTCGTATTGGTATAATTGATTTTGAAATTAAAATAAATTTTAGAGATATACACGTAGGAGCTAGTTTAATGAGTCTTTTTAATCTGTTTTATTGCGTTTTTATAAAAGAAAAAAAAATTTGTTTTGAGAAATTTAAAAAAAATCATATTTAAAACTGTTTCCTTCATATATGCAAAATATACGTTGCACATTCTGAGAAATTAAAAGTCCTCTTTTCTTAACTCTCACTTTTAAAATATGGAGAACATTTCATAGCAGTATTCCTGAATACTTATGGTATTACAGGTATATATTTCACTTTTCCACCTGCCTAATGAAATTTCGCTTCCGCCAATGCCAACACAATTTCAATGCATTATTAAATTTAATTTCGAGCAGTCGGAAAAAAGGCGCCGACGAAATTATGGCAAATACTTTGCAGCTGGTGTAAAATTTAAATTTTAATCGCCAGATTCGGCAGTTAAACGAAGGACAAAGAGCCCTACAAAGTTCGTCGACTGCGGGATTTACAGTTTTGAAGGTGTATTTTTAAGAACTTCTTTGTTTAAAGGTTCTATAAACTGCAATCCTTATTAAGTGCAAAAGTAGTCCTCATTCCCGTTTAGATATAGTTATATTTACATTTTATACATATATTTTGGAGCCTTCTTTTCTGTGTACCCTTCCCTCTTCTTTGGAATACAATTTTTATACTCTGTGTACTTTTTTTGGGGAATGCATAAACGAAATTTACATTTTAATTGCACTGAAATTGTGTTGCTTTGTGCTAAATCTATTTTCTTTTCGTTTTCCCTCCGCACAAAAAATATTGAATATCAAGTGGAGTTGCGGCCAAGTTGAAGGAGCGAAGGACTAACAAGGATTATGCATATATATCAAAAATAATTGCAGCACAAAATGGAACTTTGGCGTATAAATTTCCATTAGGAGGCGGGCCCGAAAGAAATAAATTTCAACACCCCTCAATAACAAAATGGAGGCGAAGACGAAACCAATTTCCACAAACTTGCCTCATTTATCAATTCGGTACCAGCGATGGACAATAGTTCGTACAGGTTAATAAATCGATATGACATGAAAGCCACAGAAATGTCCTTGCAACAACAGCCAGCCAATAAAATGAGCCACAAAAAAAGGGGGCACCGAAGGAACTACCAGGGAAACATAAATTTTCATGTCGAGGCAATAAAAAGGACATGTTTTTGCAGCATACATGAACAGATATCCCTACATATCCTCCCCACACAACAACAACATAACCAAGAGCATAACAATACGGCAAGAAAGTAGGAGCGAAAGAGATGGCTATGGCTGTGGAAATTATTTGCATTTTTACACATTTTGAGGGTCAAGCAAAGGACACGAAGGACACACACGAAAAGAGTATTACAGAGGGAAGGGGAAAATATGAATGGATGTCCATTATAGGGGTGTATGTGGGGTCAAAACTTTTGATTCGAACAATGAGTGTGCGAGTGTGTGTAACTGTGATAATGGGTTTCTGTGTCGAGGAACTTTCAACTTCCTTTATTGTGTTTTATGGTTCTCCCACAATATTTTTTTGGGTTACACTTCCTTTTTATTATGCCTTTCGAAAAGAATGTGTGGATGAAGAGCGAAGAGAGGGAAAGTGAAAGTAAGTAGTTCCAGTTTGATTATGATAATAACACATCTGCATAAAAAAGGAAGAAGGGTTCGCTTTTATGGCGCAAACTGAATCCATTCTTATCAATATTATATGGAAAATATGCAAATGGTTGGTAGGCCTAAAAATAAATAAGGACATTGCCGATGTAGAAAGAGATAAGCGTAAAAAAATTGAAAATTGCTATGATAATCCTAGTATATACTTGTTTCAGGATTTTAAAAGAACCTTTAATTTAAAAAGCCCATCAAAATACCTATTTAGGTATATCCGGGTTTCTTCTCTAACATTGCTGTCTTAACTTTCTCAAAATTTCTTCAGCATTATGTCAGTTGGTAGTTATTTAAGGAACTATGGGTAACGCAACATTTCTAAGCCAAATTCCCCTTTCGCATTAGCCAACTAGGCTGCTGTGTGTCGCTCAGTTTGACAGTCAGTACTCAGTCAGATAGTCGGGGCTGCAATCATTCAGTCACTCCGTCAGACTGTCACTCAACCCAAGAACTGCCAACCAGGCAGCCAAAGAAGCTCTGGGAATGCATTTGCATCTTGTGAGCGAATATCCTGCCCCAGAGATATACCACCAGAAGATTTTCTCGCCTTCCTGCTGTTTGGCCCAAAACAAAGTGCGAAGTATTTCCCTAAAAACCAATTCATTTGCATAAAATGGCAACTAGTCTGGGCGAAATAGAGCAGGGTGTTTGTGAGCAACTGTGGCATGGAAACTGAAACTCGGCTGGCTCCCAGATTAGGGAACGCCATGGCTGCGCCATCAGACTCTAAATGGAGGCCAGGCCGAATCATCCCAGTTACTATGCACTTGAATAAATGTTGGGTTATTAATATAGAAATAGATCTGAGTTGGTTTTATGATTTTTAAAAGAGTTTTACATTAATATTTTAAATTTTGTATTTATATCAACAAATTAGGACAAAATGATGATTTGTTTCGTGCTTTCCCAAAAGTATATTCCTTTTTTCTATTAATGCTAGCTTATAAAATACCAAATATATTTAGATATTATTAAAAAAAAATGTATTTCTTTCCCAATGCATCTTTTATTTACTATTTTTTTAATAACACATTCCCTTGTATAACTTATTTTAAGTGCAAGATGCGGCTGAGGGTCGAAAGCTGCATATATGTGGGTAAATGGCACACGATGGTTCCCTCTGAATGTGAAAATGCATTAGGCTGCAACAACAATACTGATAGAAGAGGGGTGCACGCAAAAAAATAATGTTATGCGGGTCGGGTAGTCTAGGCCATGCCCACATCCCGCCCATAGGCTATGTGGCTTTTGTGGCCGGGATCACAGGACCAGCCACCGAGCCAGAACCCGAACCAGAATAGTGGTACTATAGTAGCTGCACATTTTTTGGGTCAAAGCAATTAAAGGTTATAAATTTCTCCCATTCTCCTTCTCTCACTCGCTTTGTGTGCGAAAAATTACGTAACTTTTTTAGTGCAATATTTTTTGTTAAATTTCTATACCTTCGTTTTGTTGCCAAGTCACGTCCACGTGGTGGCCATGGCCTCTCTGGCAGTTTATTTAACGTTTAATTTAGCAGAAAATTAAAGAGCAGTTAAAATTTGCATGGCAATTTGGCCAGCAGTGATTTATGGAGTAACAAGTGATGCTGATAGGGAGCAAGTCAAGGGTTAAGGGTCCTTGAAAAGGATAGGCCACCCGTTGATATACGGTTGGTACGTGATTTAATATTACAAGAATTTTGTGAATTGATTTGAATGTAATTTGCAAATACTTTGCGGTGCTCAAATTTACAAGTCTTCTAAAAACCGACTATATTATTTATTTTTACCATATGGTTCTTCATACGTACATATATGATAGCTGAAACTCCTTATCGTATCAGTCTTCCTATAATTCCTTTACTTATTTTGTCAGGCATCACCCACACACTTTACCCAACCCACGCATTAAAAATGAAGTGTTAAATATAAATTCACTTTTCTCATATCGAGAGATGCAAGGACAATGTCCTTTTCTGTTGGGTTGTTCTGGCATCGACTGCTTGGTCGAGTGTATTAAGCGGAAAAGTGTCAGGCCGGCAACACGTGTATGTCAGGGGGAAAATTATTGTTAAATATACAGAGAGAAAGTTTCTGCGCGTTAATAATGTCGAAGTCAAGTGTAAACTTGTGGCCGACTGATGAGTGCGTGGGCAGAGGGGGCGTGGCACGCCTGTGTTGGACACATCCAGGTGATAAATACCCAAAAAAATAAAGGGTTTTAACATGTTTACCAGTTGTTGCTCTTTTTGTCTGGCTTGTGGTTTGGCATCAACAGATAATAAAATGAAGAGCGGAAATTGTGTGCGGAAAGGTTGAAAAATTAATCGAGGTGGAGACGAAGAGATCTGGGGATTCTGATGGAAAAAGATTCCAGGCAATTGACATTAAAGATTTAAAAATACAAAAATTCCAGAATATTATAGACAGGGACAGAAAAATGTATGAAGCTTTACTTAATTTAAGCGAGTAAATGTGGTTTTAAAACTGGTGGTCAATACTCAGCTTTTTGTAAAGTTAGGGATGAAGCAAAATTCACTTTACTTCAATAATTTTTAATCGGTATACATTTTAAAATTTAATTATACTTTCTTTTAAAACAAATAATCATGTTAAATCACTTAAAACGGCATATTAAACTTTAAAATTTTAGATAAAATATCCTTTCCGCAGGTGAATCTTCTTAACAATCCTCTCACATCCCGTATTTATTTTGGCAACAATTAAGAGACGACTTTTTGGGTCATGGGCAATTTGCTTAATGACGATTTCTTGGCCATTTGATGTCGGCATCCTGCCTCAATCTCAATCCACCGGCGACTGACAACGAGGACAGGACGCGCGTCGTCCAATAAATTGCCTTAATTACCCAATTTTAAAAGGCAAGTAAAGGAGACACCAGCGGACAGGGATATAATACATCGTAATGTGAATGTAAGGCAATTTGGTCAGCTGACGACTCCTGGCAACTCCTGCGACAAGGTAGATAACACTCAACATCAACAGACCATCAATAAGAGAGTGGCCCACGGGGCGGATGAGTGGGTGGTGACGAGGTCGGATGGCCGAGAAGGACAGGTGAGTGGTCGAAAACTGACCTGCACAGCCAGAGATGACATTGGGGAATGTACACAATATTAAACTAATACCAGGCAGGAGTAAATATTTTGAAGAACTATATCTATATTTTAATGACAAACAAGATATTACTGGAATAAAACTCAATATCGCCTACTACCATCGGATTAAATGTTCCAAATCATACAAAATCGATAGTGCAAAGAACATAATTTGTTGAAGTTAATAGAGTATGTCAAAATTGCACAACACCCCACACTTTGTAGCGATAAAAGGAAACTTTTTCTGATAACCTACTACTTTTTTTGAATTTGAAGAGATAAATTTGTAAGAAGTAATGAAGTCGTCAGATTTTTATGTACCTTCGGATCGAGTTTTAGAAGTTCGGTCCATTAAATGTTTACAAATAATATGTATAAACACAATGTCTATTAATTGGGCCCGAATCACGATATCATCTCTAGCTTGAGCTCGAGTTTCCCGGGGGCGGAGAAAAGTCGGGGAAAAGTGTGGAATCTGAGAGAATCTGCGACTCCTACCTGGCACCGCGTACGGTGATGGATGCGACGATGGCAGCCAATATGCTGAATTTATTGGCGGATAGGATTTATGCGTGGCGAGGTGCGTTGTCGAGGGGGATCCTGCTGCTGCCGCTGCTGCTGCTGCTGCTCCTACTGCAAACGATGTTAAAGCTGATGCTGCTGCCGCTGCTCCTGGCGACAGTGATGATAATAATGATGAGGATGAGGATGATGAGGTTCCCGGGGCAAAGGACAATGCGGCTGCAACGTCGCTGTTATTGGATAAATTCTCAATTACCGAGGATAATTGACTGTTGCTGCTGCCGCCAGCGAAGGCAACATTCTCAGCTGCTGTTGGCTCAGATGGCTCAGATATTCGCGCTCTTGCCGCTGTTTTATTTCCCTCACAGGATCCGCATTCGCATCCGCATTCGCCGGCGCATCCGCATCCGTGGGCTCCTTTTTGGCTATTTACGAAACCGATTGCAGTTGAATTATTTATCATGTCAGATGATGATGAGATGACGACGACGTTGGCGAGCGGAGAAGAGAGAATTCTTGAAAATATTTCACACTTACACTCAGCTCACACAGATACTCGACACGCACACAAACACAGATACACCCACACTTACACACAGACAGGGAGAGCAGAGAGCGTTAAAAACAGAACAAGAATCGTGAGACTCGAACAGGCGAGTCAAGTGGAAAATTCAATAAGCAAATATAATAAATATTAAACACGAATGTTCAACTCAATTATCAGCAAGTTAACACTTCTTCCCATACGTTGTTTGTTTATTATTTAAGTATTATTAATATTTTTGGAAGAACACGCAACGTTTTTTGGTGATTACTGCTTTTCGCTTTTTAGCCACGCACAATTAAAATATTATTTATTTTACTTTGATATTGGTCTCCTTTTGGTCGATAGTTCCTTGTAAAACGTTTAACGTGTAACAATCAGAAATATGAACACACAAATGGTTTTAGTTTAGTCTTTTCCGATTCGATTTTCCATAAAACAATGAACAACAATTATTCTGTGAGTTTCTCTTGGAGATTTCGCACTTTTTGCGTGTGATTTCAGAGTTTTCTTTCAGACAATTGCTGGCATCGAGAGTTCCTCCCTGTGGTCGCAATTAATGCGTTTACCGATTCGGCTCCTGCTTTTATAGATGCCTTCTTTCAATTGCTACTAAATATAGTTGTGCCAAGTAACACTAGAAATTGGTCGAAGGCAGAGAATTCGATTTATTCGGATCAGTTCACTTCGAAACGATTCAATACGCTGCAATTTATTTCAGGCATGCGACATTTGCTTTGGGAAAATTGGAGGGAGAGGTTGATGGACTGTTCGCCTAAAGGGTGACATATTACACATTTGTAGATCTGAACATACAACTGTATTTGCATAAAAAAGAACAACAGCATAGGGTAGTAACTTAAATCATTTAAATAATATATACATTATAATCTTTACTTCTATATTTTTAAGGTATTTAAAATCAATGATTTTTAATAAGCATGACTTACTTTCATTAATATATTTTCTTTCTCTGAAAATTTAATGCTTTAAACTTTTAGACACCCGGTATGTAGATTTGTTTGGTTTGTTTTCTCTATGCTTTGTTACTTCACTTTAACAGCCTGCCCATCACCGATAAGTTTCGCTGTGATTTAAATAAATTCCTTTGTGCAAGGCTCACTCTCTATTTACTTTTTGTTTTTTTCTGTTTGTTCCGACAACGCGTATTGGCAAACTCGATCCACTAAAAATAAATTGACATCAATCAGGGGCCGGGGAAAAAAGAAAAGTCATCAGAACCAGACGATGGCGATGGCAACTAATTAAGCAACGTCACACATGCAACGTCCATTAATGAAAGCGAATCACAGAGGACACGACAGGCGAGACGAAAGGGATTAACTTCGTATTTAAATACCAAACAATAGGCTCAATTAAAAAAGGAAAATCAATTCGCGAAAAATTGGAATTTTAGCACGTACGCGATGCGGGGAAAATAAATCAAGTTGATTGTTTGCCAGCTGCTTCTCTCGATTCGAACTGATTGACGTTGGAAATGCAACTAACCTGCGCTCGAGATCTAGACCCTAAACTCATCGCACATTAGATCTAATTTCATCTCGTACTAAGATGATTCTCGGCTGGAAAAACTTGATTAGCAACTTTTGCTGAGTTGTGAAATTGTGGGCTTTGAGTTGAGCTCTTTTAAGTGACTTTTAATGTTGGTTTAGCTTAGTTTACTTTTTATTCTCATCCACCTCTTGATGAATGTGAGTATATTCTTTGCTCATTCGCATCTACCCGCCGCCCATCGTAGTTGTTGTTGCCGTAGCACCTGATGCTAATGAGTTAATTAACACATTTAGCAGTGGCACTTTGTTGTTCACAAAAAGTTGGTTTTGAGAACTTTAAGACACGCATTTCAGGTGGGAACATTTTCAAATAGCATTACTTTGTATACTTAAAATATTTGATTTGTACGTTAAGTTTTATATTTTTACTACAAGGGGAATACGGAAAATAAATTGATTTACTCAAATCAAAAATGTACAATTATTATAAACACTTAAATAAATAATGGTAGTCCCCGATGATTTAATCATTACTTTTACTTTTTTAAACCAAGTTAAAATATTGTGACAAACTCAGCAAGCTCCTTCTCGATTATAGATTTCATCTGTGCGAAGTGTTTGCATTCAACTTTCACCTTCTTGTTGACTCACTGATTTCCACACCAGCCAAAGAACGAGAAATGCAAATACAATACGTAATTTGTTCAAGGTTCCTTCGTACACCCATGGTAAAAGTTTTTGCCGTAATTTCTTGGCACATTTTGCATTTCAGCGCCACAAAATGAAGACTCATATATGTGTGCTCTCCCCTTACTTGCCATATATTATGGCTAATTTGAATTTTTATCATGTTTACAAGCAAACAATACGTGCATCATCATCATAGCAGAAAGAAGGAGCCGCCATCGTGGTTTTCCTTTTTTTTTGTGTAGCTGTTGTTGACGCCGGGGAAAACCTCGCACAACATTTGCATATCGATTTCATATGCAGTGGGGAAAAATTCATATGTTCCTGCGTCTTTTCCACGACAAAAACAGCACCCACCATCATTTCCTGCTCCGGTTGCCCAACTCTAGGGCAATGCATTCGTATTTTTGTTCAGCTCCGAATTTTTATGGAATAAACATGAAGATGTCAGTTGCTCTCACTTTTGATCTCCTTGTTGGTGACGGAATATATAAGTTGAAGAAAATGAAGTAAGTATTTTCTTCATTATACTAAAATATTAGGTAAAACCTCTTTCTCTCTGGCAATTCAACTTTTAAATTGATACGTTTAGATGAAAACAGTAAAAAAAAGAAATAAATCGTAAGAAATATTAACATAATAAAAGAATTTCTATATATGTATATATTAAATTAAATTTTCCTTTTTAAAGATTTGATTAATTTTAAAAAGCTAATATCTTTATAGTGAGAGTAAACATAAACTTTTGTTTTAAACTTAACGTTTTCAACTATTTCCTTCATTTCTCTGCATCCCAAAAAGGGAAATTGTGGATTATTTGAAAATTTAATATCACCCCTAGAAGCTTCTGCCTTCATCATCCCCATTCCTCATAATCCTTCAAAACTTGACATCGTTCGCGACTCGTGGCCCCCATTTTCCGCTTTTCCTCGTTGTCTGTTTGAAGTTTGCTTGCATGTAAATTGCCCTGATTACCACGTTGCAGTTTTTCTCACCTTCCCATTTTCTCGCCTTTTCCACTTTTGCTTACTCATTTGATTTGCTTGCACATTCTGCTGTTGTCTCGTTTGCCATCCTTTTTTTACTTAACCTAATGCAAATCGCTGTTATTATGCACTTCTTTGCCCCTAGACAATATTCTCTTTGTTTCCCCGGCTTTCTTCGCCTTTTCCTTGAGGTATTTATGTCCTTCTGGGTTTCCTCCTTTTCCGCCAAGGGTTTTCTAGCCCAGGGTCAGAGAGAAAGCTTCGGAGTGGCAGGGTGTCATAAAATTTGAATGCAATTTTTCCTTTCCCTTTGCTTCAATTTAAGTGGAAATGAGAAGTCATTTGTTCGGTATTTATGGCAGAGGGGGATTTTTCAAGAAATAACTTTTTGTGGGTTTGAGGGTTTATGTGAGAGCTGCAATCGTTGATTGAATTTGTGATGAAAGATCAAAGGTAAACAAATCGTTGGGGATAATTTCATTTGATTGTTTGATTCACTTTAATCCGGAATGTTAAATTTGAATGGGTGAGCTCTTTTGTGGGAAAAATTGATTGGATATTTTATGGACCCCAATTTGCACTGACTTTGTTGAATCCCAGCAACAGCCTTACAAAATAAATTCATGATATAGGACCACCAGTTCGGTAATTTGATACACCAGTTTGAAATTTTTAAATTTGCTCCATAAATTATCTACAAACCTATTATCCCCATAATGCTTTCCTTGGAAAAGTACTTATGGAACTAATATAAATTCCGTGTTGTTTTTCAAGGCAGCTGCTCGATTCCCACGCTACTTCAAGCCTTTGACTAAAGCACTCTATTAAAGGAATTTTAAATGTATTATACAACCCAGTCGAAGAATCAAGAATAACAATAGCAATAGGAAAGTAGGGAAAGAAAACCAATCAGAGGGTTGTTCTCTTTAGCGATTTCCGCCTCCCAAAAAGTATGCAACACTTTTGCGAACAACTTTCGGAAAAGAGGAAAATTTGGAGTAGGAAGAGGGAAAAGCAGCGTGAGCCAAGCAGGAAACAAAACTCGGCGACTCACTCAAGCATTTTATTAAATTGCCACCTTCCGTTTGTTGTTACGTTGAGACGACGACTGTCGTTTCTATAAGTTTCTTTTTTCGATTTCTAGGCTGTGACTACCTTCCCCTTAGCCCTCTCGAATACTCTGGCGGTAAACCAGTAAAAAATGAAAACATGGAAAAAATATTTCTGCCATCTTTTTCTATTATATCGCTTCCGCTGTGGATCCCAGCCAAACTTTTTTGTCAGTTGTTTTCGTTTCGGTTTTTTATTTAAAATTTTGTTGCTGCCTCTCTGCGAGGTTAAAGTGCCAAATCACGAAACAAGCCACATTTCTCTCTGTCTAGTTTGGAATATTGAATTGAATTGCAATTTCGCTGTTTGCCGGGGAGTCGTAGTCGTCTGTCTATAATGCGGCAAATGTTGGATGGCGTCCAACTTGAATTTGCATCGAATTTGTTTTAGGCGCAATGCGGGCGGTCGCTACCAAAGGGCTTATCTGAAATTGGAAAGCCCTGGCAGGGGTTTTCGGCCCAATCATGGGTTTACCAAGCCGCTAAAAACCCACAGACTATTATATAGAAATTAGAAAAAGTTTTCACTGCTGCACATAGATAAAAATTAGCAACGTTTATTACTTGCTTTGTTGGACTACCTGATATAAGAAATAAACTGGAATTTAATTTTTCATGCTTTTGACTTCCTATTCCGTTTGTTATAGGTTACTAAGCCTAGACCGAATACAATTCATTTCGTTCTATCCATTTCACAGCTATGAGAAACTATCATATTCCTCATTACCACCATTGACAGTACTTATCCATCATCAACCCATAAAAAAATAACGAAAAAATTAGTTAAGCACACACAGAGGAAAAAGTGCCGAAAATTATTAAGCATACGCCATGTTGTACAAGCGTAATTACACACTGCTGAAAAAGCAGATGGTGGGAGCTTTTCAGAGGAGATTGGCTGCCAGAAAGACTCGCAATGCTAGCGAAACTTTTTTTGCGCTCAGATTGCATTTTTTTTGTTCCAACTTGTTAACAATAAACGCCGCTAGAGGTCCCCCAATTAAAAGTGGCATTCCCCCTCCCTTTTCCCTTTGCGTGGGGGTGAAAGTCAACATTTTTGTGGTCACTTAAGCAGATTAATATCATGGGTGTAATTAAAAGAAGCAGCCCCCAAAGTGTGGGCGGGTTGAAGCTTCCTGTCTGAAATTAACATAAATTAAAAAATGTTCACCAACTTTTTTTTCAGCTTTTCGGACACTTTTTTCGTGTTGGAAAATTTTGCTGGCTCACATAATTGATGGTTTTTAATTAACTGCCAAGTGACCGACATCTGACAACAAACTCTGAAACAAAGGGAGGGGAAGAAGCAAAATCCAGGAATGGAAGTTCAATGAAAAATTCGTAAAATGTTGGAAAAAAATTCGTGCACAATATCCCTGCCGTTTCCACGTTTTTCGCAATTTTCCCTTCCATCGCACTTTTCAGCGTTTTTCCCCTTGACCATGGCCAATAAAAACTGTCAAATACTATTGCCCGCTTTTAGGCTGACCGCGTTTTTCGCACGCAATTTCCCCTGCCACCAAATTCTGATCGGTTTGTGTCTATCTCTGTCACTCTCTGTCCGTCTCCCTCACTTTATATGTCCATGTTTTTCGAGAATTTCTGAAATGGGGGTTACATTGAAAATGGATGTGGGTCCTTAAACTTTCGCAAAAATAATATAATTGGATTGGATAAAAGAAAGATTTAAGATAAATAAAAACGGCATGAATACTTAAAGTTAACCATCTTATAGAGTTTCTGTAAATTCATTAGGTTGCCAGAAGAGTCTTAATTTTAATTTGATTTTCAAAATGGGATAACTTTTAAACCCTATTATCCAATGTTTTTAAAAATGTGTGTTTAAGATCGAAAGTATTATAATATTTGAATACTAAATCAATACTTTTGTATAGTTCCCTTTTTCTATAGCACTTTAGCCAATCAAAAACAAGGATTTTTCGGAAGTCCATTTTCAAAATACTTGTGCTATCCTTTCAGTCCATGCATTTCGCAACCGTAAGCCCCAATTTGTGTTTGGTTTTCGATAGAACATCGCACACATATTTCTCACGCTTGGCTGGTCACTTTGTGCCGAGTTTTGTTGATTTGTTGGCGGTGGAAATATTTTGGCTTGGCATACTTTTAGTCACCCACATGCCCACAACGCGTCTATCCAGCGCATTCTGTGTATAGCTTTCGATTTCTATTTTTCCGTTTTATTTGCTAAATTTTTGTTTGTGATTGGGTATAAAAACTTACCATTGCGATTCTCGCTATCGGCGGGTTTCATTTGAATGGGATGGTACATCTGAAATAAGGTAAATAAGAGAAAGTTTAATGAGAAATAAATCAATACATTATTCGGGTTAGTTTTAAAATTGTAACATAACTAGTTTAATTATGTTTTATCCTAATTGCCGATAAACAAATAAAAAAACACCAAATATAATTCTGTCATTTAAAGCACTTAGTGATTGTGTTTTAAATGACAGAATTCTATTTGTAGCGTGGGAATCGAGCAGAATTCTATTTGGTGTTTTTTTTATTTATTTATTAAATATATATAAGATAAGAAGACTTGTTCCCATGTATACCTATCTTGATGGTATACATGGGAACAAGTCTTCTTATCTTTAGGTTTAGTACTTGCTGTCCAAAAATATTGCCTTCTCATCTTCATAGTCTAGATATTTAACCTAATCCTGCCATTTTCTCTCGTTAAAAACAAATCCCTTTCCGGAGCGTGTTAATCACATTTGAAATATTAGAGCGCAATATGCTCCGTGGTTCCGGCCGAAAGAGAGAAGGCCGCGATTAATTTACAGAGCTTAGGGCCAAAATGCAGTCGCCGAAAACGGCGAATGGGGACTGCAGCTCTGGGAAGAGGGCGGTGAAAATAGGAGAATCGGGCGGAAAATCCCATCGCCCTTTCCACAGGGCCACCATCCACTTAAGCTGCATAATGAATGGAATGCAGGCAAAGGCAAAAAGGAGCCTCGCAGGACACGGAACAAAGCCTCCGCCTAAATCCTTGACAAAAGCCAAACACATTTATTCAGCGGTCGCTAAAAAGGACACGGGCGGTGGCAAAATGCGAAAAGGGGAAGAGTTTTCTGCTATGTGCAAAAATCCTAAAATATGCGTTAGACTTTGCAGCGTGTTTTAAATGTAATTTTTCGCGCACACACACACCTCACAACGTCTTCTAATTAAAACAAGCTTAAAGCTCGCCCCTGTCCCCCAGCCACGCCCCCTTTTGCATTCAAAGAGGCCGCAAAACGGGCACGAGGTCAGGCTGTAGTCTATGGTTAGAGTTGGGGTCGTGAGCAAAGGGTAAATGGGATATAACAATTTCAAATTTTAAAATATATTTAAAATTTGCTTAAAAAAACTGAAAAGTTTATCAATAATTATAATAATAATAATTTTATACATCCTTGAAAGTCTAACAGATATCATTAAATTTTTTTAATGCCTAAATGTATGCAGTGAAAAAGAAACTTCTTCTAATTGGACCTTCCCATTCACAAAAACATTGTTGCATACTTTTTAGCACCTTCATAGCAGATTTAATAGTGCATTCAGGACACACATGTAAAAGTATTTGAAAGCCCTAGTTATACACCTTAGAAGTTTACAAAAATATTTTTATAAAATGTAGTTAGTGAATACTTATATTACCTTCTCACGCGTGTCACGTGATCACCTCTGTGTGAAACTACAACTTGGCTAATGGCGCGTGATTTATTGGCGTACGGGCAGCAAACGACGACAGTCTACGCTAGAAGGCAATGTCCTTGTGCTTCCCTTTGGCGGTACGCCCCTTTTTGCCACGACCCCTTCGCCCACCGCCTTTCCTGCTTTCCTGCCCAACCTTTTCTGGCCGTAAATAATACACGCAACGCGACTGGTTACAAATTGCAGTCCAAGTCAACCTGCTTCACCGCCGCTTCCTTGCCTTTCTTATTTTGCCAATTTATTTATATGCAGGAAGTAGCAATTACCAGTCAAACACAGGCGGCATTCACGCCCCCACCAGGAGAAACGGTTTCGAAGGTGGAAGTCCTTTCCTCACTTTGTCAACCAGCTTTCGTGGTTGGCTTTTCCCTGCCTCCACGTAATTGGTTGAAATATCGCAGTCGACTGTTTTCTATTGGGGCAATTATCGGCCGGCCTGCACTTAATCAGTGAAAAGTGGCTCATGAAATGCAGCCCTGCTACATATATGTTATCGATAAAAGAAAACAGGGAGACTAAACCGACTGGAAATTGAGCAAACATGGCAAACGGGAAACCTGACTTTTTTAGTTTTACAACAAATTAGAAATTCTTGAAAGCTTAAGGAACCCCAGCTAAATATTTTGACAACCAAAAACTTTTAGACTAAAAGTTTTTAAAATATTGTGTTATTGCCTAACAATAGTGTAAGTTCTTATTCTCACTATAGTATCCTGTGCCAACCTAGTGATGAAAAATGATTAAATAAATATAAAATACCCCACCGACTTTCACAGCAATCAACATAAATTTGCAAAAGCATTTCCCCCATTTCGATAACAATCGCAAATTGTGCAAGAAAATTACAAGCTAACGTCAAAGCCTGTCAGTGGAACCGCCAAAAGCAGAAGCAACAACGATGGGAAACAAATTCAGCACGCACATGTCCCGTTATTCGCCCTTTAACCCGTCATCGCCCGAAAACGTTCCATAGCAATTTTCTAAAATAAATATCGCAGCTGCAGCCACGAAGCTACATGCAAATTATGTCAGTTGCTCTTTTTTGAAGCCGATAACGTGATGACATAAGCATTGTCCCTAGGAAGCTTTCCCTTCTCTTTTCGGGAGCTAACACATGGCTTTCAAATAATAATAATATTCAATGCTTATTTGATGGCGCTATGCAAAAAAAAGGTATACGAAAAAAAAACAAAAAAGTGGGAACCGAAAAATAAAAAGCAACATTGCCAAATGTCGCTCGCTTTTGCTGACGTTGCTCGCTATCTTCTGACCTCTCGCCGAACAACCCGTCCCACAACATCTTTTTCCCTTTGCACTTGTGCTGACAACTTTTCCGGGACTCCGCTTGCTTTTCCGCTTTTCAGCTGCTTCTGCACCAAAGTGCAAATTGACATTTTTGTGCCTGCGGTTTGCTCTCTTCCCGCCAGACCGAAATTTTGTACTGATCGACCACTTGAACATCCTCTATAGGAAGTTTGAATACCATTAAAGTGTAGGTAAAATCTTTAAGATATTGAAAGACTAAACAAGTTGACAATCTTATTATTTTATAACCTTTTGGTTTTGTCTAAGTGTTAAGAAAATGCCTTTCGACCTATTGACATTTTATATTACCATTCTCTTGAAAATTCCTTTTTTATATTTTATGTAGAATCATTTTCTCAAAAAGAACTTTTCAATTAATCGGAAATTTCATCATACCCCTTGCTAGAATGGGTCTAAAAAACTTTTGGCGCGTGTCTTGTGCTAACAATTTTCGATACTTTTTTTGTATTCCTCCTTCATTTTTAAGCTGCCACAGGACACAAGACTAAACTTTTAAAATTACTTGCATTTTATAGGGAAATGTACGGAACGGAAAAAAACTATATTGGAAAATAGAGGAGGAAGAATTTCACGTTCCACGATTTTTTTTAGGTCTTTACAAAAACATTTCCCCTTGCGATGCATTTTATTTCAGTCCCGCAGAATTGTGCCTTTTTTGTGCGGTGTCATGGCTCTGTCAGTCCAAACGCCAGTCAATCTGTCAGTCAGCGAGTCAGTTAGCCATAATGAAGGAGGCGAGAGGAATCACGACGATGATGCGATGCTGCCGCCCCATCCCGAAACCTCCTGGCTGTTGTCCTGTCAACCGGATGATAGCGTTTCATGATAAGTTTATAGAGTTTTTCCTTGTTCGTGTCGGATCAGCGAAAATTCCAATTAAAGGATAAGACGGCCATGTCGTTTTCATTTCTTTTCCTTTGCCCCAATTTAGGCTTGAAGACTACCTCAATATCTAATGCAAGTATTGTGAAACCTGTACCACACTTGAAATAAATTTAAATTTCTTAGAATTATTGAAAAGCACTTTTAATTAACTATCCTTATACCTATACTATCTAACAATTAAAAATGTTGAAAAAGCAATCACAACAATTTTTGCAATTTATTTTTACACTGGTATTCCACACGATTTAAATATTTCGGATCTGATCTAAAAATCTTATAATTAATATTAACTTCTTATACATTCGAATAATTTTGATAGGATTTACTAGAGGATGGGGAAAAGCCCCGTTTAACCTTTAATGGAGTTTAGAGGGTTGGGTTTGATAAAATCATTACACAAATCAAAATGCCTTACCCCATTCAGCGTCTTAACATTATGCAAAGCATCCTGGGCTTTCAGGGCGGCGCGTCTCGTATAAAACGTCACAAAACAGCAACCTGGAAAATAAAGGAAGAAGCACAAGATTAGCATGAGGGTTAAATTGGAGTTTATTTTCGAGCAAGCGTCGAAAAAGGTGGCACAGGGAAATTATGAAAATTATTATTATTAGCAGAGGTGGGCCCAGGGAAAAATATCCGAATGGAAAACGTGTGAAAGGAAGGAAGCCATGGGCGTTACTAAAGAAATGTGGCAACAACATGACAGCCTGGCACTAAATTAAACATTATGGGCCCAACAAATGTGTCGCGTTTGAGATTGGAGTGCAAGTTTTCAGGGGTGGAGGGTGTCAAAGGGGTTGGACCGGGTTTAGGGCTGAAAAAGGGTGGCAAGGTGTTTAAATTTATGGGGGTTCGAGTCGAAGGCAAGTGTGGCCAGCATATTAAGTGATACTTAAAGTCAGACATTAGCGTTAAAATGCTTATTCGTCCCTCGTAAATACTTTGGAAAATACCCCCTTTATAGCGGATAAAAGTATTATTAAACCTTATTTACTATCTCTTAGTGTTTTTTAAAAAATTACTAGAACGTAACGCATCACATTTTAGTCAAATTTGTATTAAATTAACGTTGACTTTTATATAACTACCAATATTATTTTCAGAGATTTCAAATGTCACTTTAAATTGCAACTGAAAACATTTTTATTTTCCCTTAATTTTTCTCCCTTTTTCCATGGCATTCCATTTCCATTTCACCGAAATACTTTTTTTAGGTTCTATTTTGAATGTGGCAAAAATTCCCTTTCTTTTATGTGCCAAATCTGTGGGCAAGTTACACACACACACGCTAGCATCCAGAGCGTTGGTTAAATCCATTTCCGACTCCTGCAGACACACATACCTATGGTTTTCCCTGCATCCCATTTCATTTCCCATTTTCCACCCTGCTTTTCCGCCCCGATTCAAGGCCTACCACAACCTCAGGTTCAGCGGTGTGTGATGGCAGCGATGGTTACAACAAAACTTAATACTGGAATGAAATAGTTGCATAATGCAATTACCCACCAGCGTATCGGCGGCATTTAGTGGTGGCCATTTTGGTTGGTCGCCCCAGCCGGTGTGGGGGAAAGGGGCGTGGCACCAGGCTGAGTTCCCGTCCCACTTAGCCCACACAGGTAATTCAATCTGTCGCCTTTTTTGCCGTGTCACCACCAACATTTTTCTGCATTTTTCACATATTTGCAAATATTTTCATTTCTCGTTTCGGGGTTCTTTTTCTGCCGTTAAATATCCGGCAGAGAGGTTAGACTGAGTCGTCGCCACATCCGACGTATGAGTGAATTATGAGATCTGCACTTTTTCCGTTTTCAAAATATCTTTAAGTCAAAAATAAAAGAATAAATCCTGTGCCATTTCAGGCTTTACAAAAGACTTTAACATGTATGCTTTCTTTTAATAAATATACTAATAATAAAATACATTGAAGTGAAATAAATTTGGTATTACAAACAAAGCATGCCAGAGAAAACATACGCAAAGAAAATTCTGACCTTCTCATCTGAGTTGAAAATGTTCTTAAAATAGAACGACATTTTTAAGTTTAAAATGTTTTTATTTTGCTCAAATCAAGTTGAATTGGCGGTATTTAAGTATATTGTATGTACAAATAAACTATTAGTTCAGTCATTAGTGTATACTTATGAAAAAGTTGTTAAATAAACTCAATTTAACTTTTCTCTTCTCACCATTTCGTTCTTATATTGATACCAAAATGTACTTACACGGTTTTTAAGAACAAATGTTCTCAATTCAAGAACAATATTCTCAATTAAAGAACAATGTTCTCAATGCAAGAACTATGTTCTTAGATAGTTTTCTCTATGTAGTTTCCTGCCTTTTTTAATTAATACTTAAATGCTTTAAATGAATTTTACCCTTTGAAAAAAAAGGAAACAACGCAGATACCCTTTTTTCCTCTAAAGGGAGCGCAAGGGAGATGGAGATGCAAGCAGCACTCAATACAATATCTGGATAAAGAATTCAAAATTTGGTATTAAATATTTGAACCAAATACAAAAACAAAACGTTCAATACAAAACTTATTAAAATGCGTGAAGTAATTTGAAAATTTTGGAAACAAGGTAGAAAATATAAGTTTTAATGTCAGTCACGTCAATACAAAAAAATAATTTCTTACTATATTTAAAATTTAAAATCTTTAAATTAATTATAATTGTTACCGAAACCAAGCAATGATATATTTAACTTGAACATGAAATCCTTGCCTCTAGAACGTTTTTTATATCAGTGTAGAATTTGCATGCAATCCCAACTTCAATCTCAGCGCGACACATTCGGATATCAAACTTGCGCTAAATACGAAGCTAAGTAATTTAAATCTAAAAGGCAACTTAAAACTTTGAAAACAAGTCCGTGTAAGTTACATTCTTACTTGCAATTTAAATTACTATATCCTGAACAAAGCTCCTTTCACTCTTCTATTGTTCCATCATAAAAATATCTTGTTTCACATAATACCGAAGAAAGCAACAAGAAACTTTCGATGTAAAATTAACTCCAATTTCATTTTGCAAGCGCAGATTAAATATCACTTAAAATTAAACTAGCGTTAAATGTAACAAATGATGGGAAATCGAAACCATTTGGAATGCAATAAAGCATAGTCGGCGGGCAAGGATACTGTATTGGGGGATCGGGGACCATAGATAAGGAAAGCAATCGAAGGATAACGAAGGAGGAGGCAACGGAACTGCATCAAAACAACGCAGAAAACGAAGAAAAATCTCACACAATTCCCATTATGTGCATGTCAACTGCAGTTAGAATCAAACCCAAGACACACAAAACCAAATAGAACAAAGCGATAAAAAACAAGTATGGCCAAATCGGAAAAGTAGGGAGAAGCCAAGGAAAATCGGAGGAAAAGCAGCAGGAATAAAGCTGAAAACGACACCCAGTCACGTTTTTGGACAAAAAGAACTTAATCCCGGCAAGTGGGAGGAAGATGAAATCGAGAGCCGCCAGACAAGACGTGCCAAAGTCCGGCCAAAAGGATACACTCGCATATATATCCTGGCATATATCTATGTATATATCCGCCCACTCACCCATAAAGTTCAAACCCTTGGACACACGTTTGTGGACGAGGCGAGCAACGAAACGAATTAATCGAAGTTAAATAAATCAATGTCCTTAAACATTGCCACCCACAGATTTACTGACTCCGACTCCAAATAAGGGAACACAAAGTACAAGAATACTGCACAGAATCATAGATGAAACTTAAACAAACCAAAATCACTGGTGTCTAAGTCTCAGTCTAGGTTTAATTCCTTAAGAAACATAAACATTTCGTAATCTTTAAAATGCCATATTATAATAACGCACGCTTTATAGTTCCGTAATCTATCCAAATTTTAAAATATGATTGTGATATGTTTGTATGTACTTGATTTAAGATCCAATGTTTTTGTTTTGTTCCTAAAACAATTTTGTAATTACAAATGTCTAAATACTTTCAAATTAAATCAAAACCCAAAAACCCAAAAAAGCCTCTTACCTGAACCGTGTGACAAATGCTTAGCAATGCTTCAGTTGCGGCTAAAAGACATGACCAAAATCCAATTTAACAAAAAAAAATCAAACTCAAACTGTGCGAAATTTACTTCCTTACTCAGAGGCTGCATTTGAAATTGAAACTCGCCTTTTCCTTTTGCGCCCCGAAAATGCAAGGGGTGCGGAATAAAATTAAGTGAAATTTTATGCATTTTTCACGCTCAGTGCTGCAGCTAAATAAAAATGTCAAGAGCACAAAGTTTCTGAAAGAAGGAAAATAAAAAAAAAAAAACGGCCGATGAAGGCGTTAGATAAGTGCGTTACTTTTCCTTTTTCCGGGGAGACATTGGACAGCTGGTCTTAGAGTAGGGAAAAGCTTTTCAAAATGAAGTTCTCAAGGCAGCCGAAAGATAACGAAAACGGGGACGAAGGCAGCAAACAGCCAAAGAAATCTGCTAACTGACCGGGGTTTCCCCTAAACTCCTCCCCAACGAAAACCCCACTTAACCCCGATTTCTAACTTACTCTCTGTGTGAATTATATTATTTCTTTTCCTTGGTTTTCGGGAGGATTCTCATCTGCGTTTCTCAGTTTCTCGTTTTCTGGTTTGGTCAGCGAGTTAGTTTTTTATAAGGCGGAGGTCATAAATCACAGGCTCGACTAAAAAAGTGGTCGTCGGGGGAGGGGGGCGATGGGCGTGGCTGTCTTAATGGGGAACTGTGACATATGGTCTTGTTTTGGGGTGGAGAAAGTTCACAATTGAATATGGTTGGGGTGGTTTATCCGCAGAAGCTTAGGTGGATAAAAAAGAATGATTTAGATTATCACAAGTAAGTTGGTTTTAAATGTTTTCAATTTAATTACGTTGATTAAAGCAAGTTAAAACTGAAATATATAAATTTCTGTCCATGGATTCATTCAGTGCACCATTTCAATTACAGATTGTAAATTTCATTACATTTTAGAGTTAAGAAGCTGAATACGTTGTTCATAGAATACTTTATTCAGCGGAGTTCTTTGATTTGTAAACCCTTTTCTTAAAATTAAGGAACAATTTGTACGTGCCTAATTAACCTACTTATATTGTTCAATTTCTTTTTAAATATAACCCATTTCAAGCACTGAGCTGAAAAGCAATTAATTTTCATTTTACTTTAACTTGTAGCGACATTTCCACCAGAGAAATCTTAATTTTATCATAGTTAGCTGCGTTTCGTTGGCCACAAAAGCCGCGGAAAACTTGAAACTGCCAAACCAAAACGGCCACAAAACATTTTACAGTTCACCTCGGTCCTTTCCCAACCCCTCTGCAGTTCACTCAATATCGAATTAAAAGCTACCTGTTCCTACCTTTTCTCACCTGAAACAATCCGAAACGGGACCGCAGAAAATCCTTCTCGCTATGCTTCGGTTCCATCCGCCCGGGACCCCTGACCCCATAACGCCCATTTATCCCGTATTCCGAAAATACTCCCCGTACTATCGCCGAACCGCAAGCGCTAATAAATTATGACCCCGAGCGCTTAACCTTGCGTCGCTCTGGTTTCCACCTTTCCACCGTCCGCCACCCACAGCCCCCTTAACCTTCACACCTCTCACCTTTATCTGCTGGCCGCAGTGCAACAAAAACGGCAACCATAAAACCGCAACACCCACAACAACATAGAAAATCCAAAAGAGGCGGAAAAGTTAGGGGGAAAACGGGAGGAAAAACTGCCCGCTAACGAAATTTAGTGCCCCAAAAAGGATAACAATTTCGGGGAGCCAGAAGAAGGAGAAGCATTAGCCCAGAAATACTTGGCCGAAACGAAAAGGAAATTTTTTGGTTGATACTCTCTTTGCTTCTGTTGGTATTTTTAGTTATTTACGACTTTCTGGTTCAGAGGTCAACCATCGCACTTAAAAGTGTCATTTTGCATTTTGTTTGGTTTAAAGGAAAAAGCGAGACAGCAACTAAAAAAAACTATGGAAAAATGCAACAGACAAAAGCCAGCAGCAGCAAAAAAAGTTGCACAAGTCTAAGGATATGGATGAGGTCCTTTAGCCAACTGGTAGCCAAAACTGGGTTACATTTTGCCATCTAAATGGAAATGTTGTTAGCAGGAAGTTTGGCTGGCTTAAGCCGAGAAAAAGGCGGCCAAACAAAAATGCATCATGCAAGGGCCGAAAAAAAGTCTAAATGAAAAGTAGTACACTAAAGGAAAGTTTGGAGATAGCGCAGTCTGCCTATAATGGACTATTTTTTATCCATTTATGGAAAATTAGTTTTAGTATATAAAATTCTAATGATTTTAATGATAACCAGTAAGTAGAGTTCTTAGAAACGTATTTTTACCAATTATTTTAAAACTAAGTTGTATTTAATATATAAAATATTTATATTCAATATATATCTTATCGAGCAGCCCCTTATACTCCTCCTTGAATATATCTCGTCACCAAGTAACAAGAAAATTCGTTTTTACTTTATTTTTTCCCACGATTCGTTGTAGGTCAGTGACACGCCCCCGGAAAAAGCGTACCGCCTACTTTTTTCTACTTTGCGCTGACATAAATAATAACTTTGAAATGCAATTTGTGTCGATTTTGTGTTTGTGACTTGCACAAGTCTCTCAGCTCTTTGGCCGGCTACAAAAATAATGGCAATAAAAGCGAACATTCTCACATGAGCACTTGGGGAGTGGAAATGGAAAAGGAAAATGCTGTGACTTCTTTTCGTTGCTTGTCATAAATCATCAACACAACGCGCCACTTAAGTGCTTCTAAAACTGTTTTGTCCCACTCAGATACCCCCATCCTGCCACGCCCCTTTTTTCGGACGCCACTGACCAGAGCTAAAATGCCACGCCCTCTTTCAGAAAAATAAGGACGAACCTGTCAGCGGCAGTCGGAATACGGGAAAAAGGAAAAATACAGCTGGAAAAGCTAAATAGACAGTTAGATACGGAATAACAATGACGGAAAATAAACAAAACGTTTTCGAAATACAAAATATACAAATACAAATACACAATGGCAACGAGACAAGAATGAAATCTCTCACAGAAATATGAATAGAAAAATCGGAGCAAAATGGCAATTGGAAATGGAAAAGATTAGAAGTGGAAATGTCGTTATGAATGAATGGGGGGAAAAGAGCACATCAATAAAAATGGAAACTTGACTGCAGCTGAAAGGCCTCAGAAAAAGAGGCGGAGAAATGAACAGAACAATGAATATATTGGAATAATCAAAGGGGAGTTAAGGGCGGAAGATACGAAGAGTTTTATCTTCATCCGAAATGATTTCAAATGCAGTGAAAGACCAATGACAGGCGGAAAATGTATAAAAACAATCACTTTTTGTCTGAAACTTTGAATATTTCTATTTATTAAATTATTATTTTGCCTTCATCAGGAAATGTTAGCTACATTTGATGAATGAAGGGATGAAAAACTTGAATTTTAAACTTGTCTCTAATGTTTTAAATTTTAATTTAATTAATACTATCAAGAACAAAAAAGATCTAGTATAAAAAAAATTACTTATACGCAAGAAACTTAAAAACATTATTCCATCATGACGAAACATTTTGTTTTTATATATGGTTACATCTACAAATTTCTCTAGTTAAATCAACTATCAAAATTAAATAATTTCCAAAATCAGGAACCGTGGTTTTTTAAAATAATAAGAATCATAGTCAAAGAACAATCCTAAAAAACTAATTATACCTGAACATTCTTATTTCAATATCCGGTATAATTTTTATCTTTTCAAATTTTATTTAAAACTTGAAGGATAATCTTTTTTTTTTTTAGTTTTATTAAAATCTTAAAAAAAATTTCTTTTTTTTTAATCAGAAAACATAAAGCAAAAGTAAGCGTTATTTGTCAAGCGGAAAATAAAACTCATAGAGAAAACACTATTTCTAGATATTTATATAAAACGCAAAAAATTATCCATTATTTTTGGTTTAATAAATAAGTCTCAAAATCATTTGAAAATGATTTTTTGTTAAAACTAATAATCATTACGGTCCCTGGACAAAATCATTTTTACATTTAAAAAAGTTTTTTATTTTTCATGAAATGTTCAACTAAAATTTAATTTATCGGGAATTTAAGTCAATTCAATAAATGCTTTGTGCAATCCATAAACTCTTAAATAAAGGCAAATTAATACTTTGAATTGTATTATTTAATTCAACAGATCCCCTCCCCGATTTGGTGGCCCAATATCCATTAGCAAAGCTCAAGGCTATTGAAATTTCAGCTCAAACACAAATAGCGAACAAAAAGCAATTTGCTGATGAAATGAAATGGCAATTGCAAGTGAATGCAATTAAAAGGGAGAGAAGGAGACATAGAAATATGTGTGTGCACTGGATGTACGACGTTCGTGTATTTGTGTTCTGGCTAGACCAATATCTCATATTAATTTTGTCCGTACTTCTCTCATTTCCATTAGGGGGAAGATGAAGTTTTGGCGGAGCTTTTGGCTATTTACCGCAACAAATTCGGGTGTAATTTATCAGCCAGACAAAAGCTGTGAATAATGGGAGAGAAGTCATACAGTAGTCTGTCGAGAATGCGAACGATTAGGGAGAGCTTGAGAATTATAATATTACAACTAAGAACGTTTTAGTTAAGCGATCACGTTTAGTTCTTATAAACTAACAACAAACTACTAATAATATTATAATATACTAATATATACTATATACTGTATACTATAATAATATTAGAAAAGACAAACTTTAAACGCTGTTCTGACCATAATACTTCTTCAAATTGGTTTAATTTTGGTATGTAGGTGGCATTCCGATAGTTTCTTTCAGGCTAAAGGTACTTTCTCTTAAACTAGTTATTGAACAATTTATTACGTAATATCTTTGAGATTTTAAAAATTATATTTAAGTTTGGGCCAGTACATTTTTAATATAATTTTTACTTTGAAAGATTGGTTTTATGCTAATTCAAAATAAAATAACTTGTAATTTTTTTCCAATAAGACCGTCTGTTTAAATTCGTATAGTATTCAGTTTTACTATGGCTAATCCCAAGTTCAAAAGAGAATTCACCCCAGATATTAGGGTAAAAAATAATATTCGTACGATTCTTCAGAAGACTTACCCTTGCTAATTCCGGTGGCCTTGTCCCTCAGAACGTTGATCGAGTGCACCGCTCCGTACTCCTCGAACATTTCGCGCAGCTGCGACTCGTCCATCGACTTGGGCACCTGGCCGACGAACATCTTGATGTTGTCCGGGTCCGGCTCCTTCTCGCCGTAGGTCACCGTGGCGTCCGTGTCCAACCGGAAGCAGGGGTCGTCCTCCATTAGCGCAACCACATTTCGGTTGGCGCTGCACGGGTTGTTGTTGTTGTTGCTCACCAATCCGGCGGCGGACATTATACCGTTGGTGCCCACGGGAACCAGCGCGTTGTTGTTGCTGGGGCAACCCAAGCTCGGATTGCTGTTGTTGCTGCCGCTGTTGTTGTTGTTCAAGAGCGACGGGTTGTTGTTGTTGCTGTGTATGGGACTGTTTGGCAGGCTATTTGTTGCACTGCTGCTCTTATCGCTCATACCAAAAGCACTGCAAAAGAAAGATTAGAGGATAATGGAAGGATAAGTACAGTGATTAAGCCTTAAGGAGAAATATGTATTGGAAAAACAGAAACAAGGTTGTTGTGTTTTTATCATAAATTCCTTATATTTAAAATACTTTTTAAGACAACTTTTATATTTTCTTTTCTTTTTTTGTAGTTTTTAATTCGTAATGTTTTGTACTACCAGAAATATAAATGTAAGTCATATATAGTAAAGACAATTCAATATTGGAGGGGATCTAATGCTTATAAATAATTTATTATTTTTACTATTTTTGTAATGTATAGGAATATTGAACAAATATTTTCTTATATATTTCCATTAGAAAAAGTTTCGTTACACAAGATCATCTTTAAAAAGTGCCCACTGGATTTATGGTTATAAATAATTTATTATTTGTACTTAGATATATAAATCTTAACGGAAATAAAAATCTTTTCATTTATTTTCTTTTACAAACAAAACTTTGTTAATTCAAGATCCTCTCCAATAAGTGCCCACTGTATCTTTTTTAATTAGCGCCCCAACCAATATTTGTGGATTTCATGATAAGAAGTAATTTATTATTTTAACTTAGATATAGGAATATTAAACGAAACAAATCTTCTAATTTATTTCCCTTTACAAATAAAAATTTGGTAAATCAAGATCCTCCCCAACAAGTGCCCACTGTATCTCTTACAGTTACTTTCCCACACACTTACTCCAGGTAGATATCGTTGTTCTTTTCAGAAAAATCGAATATCATGCGGCGATTGGCCAAAAACGAAGCGCGACTGCTGAACATATTTGCGATCTCAATTTAATTTTTACACTGTCGACGCGAATAAAGAACGGGAAAACTTGAAACTTTTAATTTAGCGGCAGCCAATGACCATTACCAATACCAATACGCTTCACGTTTACTGTTAACGCACACGGACACTCGAGGTCGGATTGATTAAATTAAGGGCCTAAATAAATACTTCCACTTAACACGGCACTCGGAACTCAACGTGACTAATTAAAAAAGCTATATATTAAATATATAATCGCAGCGCCTTCTCTTCTCCTGCCTCTTCTTCTTCCTCGCACTTCCTTTCCGGGCAATCGTCGATGGACAAATGAACGAGAAATCGAGGTGGCGATTGGAATGAGACAGGTGGAAGGCAATCTTCCAGTGGATTCCAGCGAGAGCGTGGGAGAAGGAATCAGCGAGAGTGCTGGCCCCAAGGTCAAAAGATTAAGCGATAAGGAGAGGATCACAAGTCGAGAGAGGACTTATTCGAAGGTGGGAAAGAGCAGGAAAGGTGATATTTTCGTATACTATAAACTAGTAGACTAGTGCGAGAAAGGGAGGTACAGTGGCGGACAAAAGGGGCCTGACAAAAGTGAACATACGATTTCTTCCATAGCACCTTCAAAACTTTTTTTTCATAATTTCCCAAACGGGCGCTGTAATCTTTAAGTCCGGGCTTTGTGGTGGTAAACATAGTTATCGGGTAGCATAATACAGCAGCCAATCCTTTCCAAAGATACTTTCAAATTATGTTCTAATATGGTCTTATATCGAAAATGATCCGTAATACCCACGATGAAAAACATATTTCCTACTCCCGAGGCTGCAACTGCTCCCCACACCATGAAACTCCCACTACCATGCCTTAAGGTCGAAATTACCATGGTAGTGGGAGTGGGTGTGGGCTTGGCACCCTGCTTGAGCTGCGCAAGAATCTCTAGATTATGCATGCCTAACCCAAACTTTCTAGCTCTTATAAAGGATAACTGGCACGGCTAGTTGGACTTGGCTAGCGATCCTGATCATACATACATACATACTTTATAGGTTCGGAAACCCTTTTATCTACCTGTAACATACTTTCCGCCGAAAATAGTATACCCTTTTACTCTACGAGTATCGGGAATAAATATGTTTGGAACAATAACAAAATACCATTAAATTTCATTTTTAGAATGTAAAAAATAAAATTTATACTTAGGTAACACACAAAACTCCAAAACGTTTAGAATACCTGAAAGGACTCGATATTAGAATGAGTATGTGTCTGTAAAGCTTAATTATGTGCAATGTGATACGCTGCAATTTGTCTTTCATCCCCAAATGGAGTTTAATGCTAATTCATAGACAACTTTGACTTTGGCCCGAGTGAGCCTTCCGTGTTTGCCTTGGCGATTTTCTGGCCGAGTAAACCTCAAATAGTATTAACCTAATGGCCATTTTTGCTTGTGTAAATAAGCGATTTCAGCTTTTTCAGATGGAATTGGGTCAGCTGAAACGCGATGAGCAAACACTTGGACAAGGACCTCTACCGCACCTGATGATTAAACGGTTTCTGTCTCGTTACTTTTACAGTTGTCAGCCGAATAGTAGTGTTCACTAATAAGCGGGATAAGGAAAGATCGAAAGATCTTATTAGATGTGGAATATATATACTTTTAAGGTTTGGACTTTTTCGAAAAATAAATATTTTAATTTTTATTTAGTTTTAAACGCGACTGTATGTGTGGGAGTGTACATGAAATATATTAGCCAAGGAGGAAAAGGTAGGATGGGATCGGATAACAGGACGTGGCATTTAAGTAGGCGGACTACAGACAAATGGATAATGGAAGATTTGTTTTTTTGACGTAATTAGAAATTTGGGTTGACGTGGAGAAATCGTAAGGTGGAAGAAAGTCTTTATGCAAGTTTAATAAAGTGGGGTTGGTTGCAGACTTCTGTTAAAGATATTGTTTCCTTCTACAATAAATAAAGGTTAACCAATAAATAATTAACATTGCTAATAACTTGAGTGAACATTTTTTCCCCAGGTGTAATACTGTAATTACCGTCGCCAATACATTGTTTTGCTCTTTCTGTTCTCCTGCGCTCTTTTTGTCTCGCCCACAAATTTGCCGTTTTGGGGCTGCAGTTTCCTTTTAATTTTATTTTGTCTTTTAATTTCTTACAAGTTTCACTTTTATTTAGCAAATTCTTGTCATCCCGTTCCAGGTTTTTGCTCCCTCGGCGACTTCTTTGTTGCATTTTGTAATTTGAACTTCTTCTTTGCTCTTTGTTTTCCAGACTCAAAACTTTCTGGCTCCCCCCCCCCCCCATCCCACTTAACCCTTTCTTGGCTTTTTCGTCTTGACTTTAATTTAGTTTAAGTTTGTAAGTCACTGGAGGGAGTGGGCGAATGCCACGCCCCTACCCTAGATGGCAAAGTTGAGGGGCCTCTCTGGGGAGGGTCTGTAATTGCAACGACCCTTTGACACATTTATTGCATTTCTTACTCTTTCTACACACAAAAAATATTTCTTTGCATTTTAGGGATTAAGTTAAGTGGAATATCGGAGCATCATCTATAACTAATGTTTTCAGTTAATGTAAATAAACTATTTTTTAAATTTTAAATAAAAAATTTCATTGCCATCCAATTTTTTACAGTGTAAATTGTACATGATCCAAGTTCAGCTTAGGATCCAATAAAACATGCATTTGCGACAATTTTATCCAAAACTTGTTTAACCAAAAAACAAAACTTTTTACCCCAGCAACAACAGCAAAACAACCCCACGAAGAATGTACGAGCAAAACGAACTGAACTTTCTTACTATCAAAGTTCAAACTGCAATTCATCTTCATCAGCAAAAAGTATGCAATAAAAATGGCAACCAAGTGATATCTGCTATTCCTTGACCTCAATAATACCCAACAATTCTTCTACTCATCTAAAGAAAATACAGAAAATAAATATGTACAATCAACAGATATTATAAATCATTCAAAATTTTCAGGAAGAATAGACTGTTCTTAAAAAATAACTACAGTGTTTTACAAGACACAATAACTTATAAAGACATAAAAACGTATCCCATAGCTAATATGCCCTACAATTCCGAGTAGAGGGTACACACAAGAAGTTCAACTTTCTCAGTCTTCTTGGACTTAAAAGGACTATCGTATTTGTTTGTCAATAATGCACCCCAAAGGCTGAAATCCAGTTACAAATTGAAGATTTCACTCTTTAAATTTTTAAGCAAACTTTGGTCCTATCCCTTCGTTTACTTTTTCTTGGCATTTATCTTCATTTGTCGGAGCAGAAGAAAAAGCAGAAGGACCTGGTCCTGGAGCAGCTGTCAACAATTTGCCGACCGCAAAATTGTCGAGGGAGCCAAGTGGGAGTGTTTGAAATTCGGCATTGGGATTGTACTTGGACCACGCCTGCGACTCTCCCGAGAAACTCACTAATTTGCTTGATTACTCCAGAGAATATCCGGCGGCGGAGAAATTTGAAATCTATTATAAAAGTTTTTTAGCCTCAAAATGAAGGCTCACTAGGGATCGTCGACTGAGATACCGAGTGGGCGGAAGGTGGGCGGGGAAAATCATCTTCGACGGCGTCGACATGGGTCAACACTTTGACAGGGGCAAGGACAAAGAGTCAAAACTTCTCCAAGAAAGGAGAAGAAAATGAAGAAAAAATAGTATGTATGTAGCAGCTGTGGGGCACTTAAAAAAATCTGATATGAATAGACTCGGCAAGAACGATCTTTTAAATTCGGATACTTCAAAATGCAAGATTATGTTGAGCCAATTAAAAAAAATTATTGCCAATAGAGGGTATTACTGTCTGAAAAAATAGATTATAATGGTTTTCTGGTTAATTATATATTTGATGTTTTAAACCAAAGTTACCCATTTTCATTTTAATTTCTTTTCTTCGTAATATTACAATTTCTTATTTGGCTTCTTTAAGTCATTCTATGTAATTAAAGATATAATTTTATTTTTTTTAAGTGCATGGTAGCAGCTGAAAAATTCTTTGAACAACTTTTGCTCGCCTTCATTTTTCTATTTTTGGTTTTGGGATCTCTTTTATTTTGCAGGTGAGCCGGATAATTTTTTTTATGTCTAGCGTCTGCTCCACAACAAATCAAGTGCGAAGTGGAATCCTGTACTTCATGTTATTTTTGTTGTCGAGAAGAGTGAACTTTTGATTCTTGTTATTTTGTTTCTCGTGGCTCTTTGTTCTCCTTGATTGGTTTTTTGTTGCTAGTGCGGTGTACTAGAGAATGGAAATCAATGGGAATGGAAGAGCCCAAGTGGATTTTGTGAAGAGCTTTAACAGAGTAATTTCTGAAGTGGAGCAAAAGAAATTGAAGGACTAACGAGGTCGAAAGGTTAGTAACAAGTCCTTTAAGATTGTGGGGTAAGCTTCTTATAAAATGAATAAAAATACTAATGGGTACACCAATTAAGTCTTTCAAAATCTTTTTGTCAAAAATTAATAATACAAAAATTGGTTAATTGTTGTTTAACTAAAAAGCTGGTTTTAATCTCGGAACTTTTATACGTTGTCTAGGTATACAATCTACGAAAATTTTAACACGCGTACAGGAAAACGGCCCTTTAAAATTGATATTCTTTGTTTTCTTTCACATTTAAGTTTGCATTTTTTTGTTTAAGCTTACAAAGGGCTTTAAAATCTATTTAAATTTCTCGTCCTATTTGCCTTTATCTTATCATCCATATTTTTATATTAAGTATGTATGCATACTTTAGTTTTAATCCCTCCTAATAACCCCAAGTTCGCGGTTTCTAAGCAGCTTAAACTCGCCCCTAACCCAGATCAGTAATTTTCTTTGATCTTCCCAGGAATAACCTTTTAATGCGACTTAAGTTCAGAGGACTATAAATTACTAAACTTCACAAAAAAAGCACAGAAAGCAAAGAAAATCAAGACGAAAAAAGTATGAAAACATTTCGGCACGCTTATCAAAGATAATTTTAAGCCGCATTTAAAAATGATTTCTTTGCTTTATTTTCGCACAGGCGCTGGCACTTTCTCCAGTCCCTTTCCCTGCTCCTTTCTCTCCTTTTTTGTCGAGCTACGCGACTTTTTCCGCTGACTGTGCGTTGTCTGGCAACCCTGGATGAAAATGGAGGGGAAGGTGTACGATTATGGAGGGTACCAGAGCGGAAGAAAAGGCAGAGCAGCAGGGTGGACCAATGTTGACAGTCAGTGAACCCCGAAAAAGGCAAAGCCAACAATAAAACCAAAAAACGTTTCTGCATTCTGAAAGTTGTAATACCCTATCCCAAAAATTATAACATTTATTTTAAAAGTTCTTAAAAAATAAAATTTCAAAATATATGACAAATAACAAGTACCAACGATCCTAATTTTACTATATTTAAAAAGAAAAGCTTCAACACTCGTGATAAATTTAATGCAATATTATTTAAACATCTAGTTTGTATTTATTTATTTGTTCTTACGTTAAGAGACAGTTGAAAATAACCGATAACCTATGTTTTTTTATTGCAGCTATAGCTGCTGTGGTCTTAAGCTACATTTATTATATAATAATTTACATTTTTACCTCTAATTTTTAATTTAAGCGATATTGCACAAACAAAGAAGTTGGCTGAAAAATACATTTTAGAATAAGCTTACTCTCAAAAATATTTTCGCGAGAACTATAAATAAATTCCCCACAAGTACCAGTTGTTTCAGTTTTTAGGGTCCTAAGAGGTAAATACTAGTTTATCTCACCCACCCGATGTTCTTTTCTGTCAAAGACCCGTACTCATCCTTGCATAGACCCCGAAACCTGTGCGAGGAGGACTTGGTCTCCTCTTCGTCCTTCCACTGCGACAATTGGATGAGCAAATGCTGACGAAAGGGGTACGAGATGGGGCTTATGGGGATGATAAGGGGAGGGCAGCAGAGCCTGGACTTTGCGCAAATATTTGACATGGCCAAAAGCAGACAGCGGCCAAAGGAGTGGGAGCACTGACTGAGAGACTGAGGAGATGATGCAGCTCATTTTTTGACTCAACTCCGGGGATTTTCAGGGGTCTTTGGGAGGAGGTCTTTTTAGGTTTAGGACTCGTGTGTAATTAAGCAAAAATTCCAAATCGTTTGTAGTTGTTGTCCTTGTCTGGCGCCCTGCGCGCTCATTCCCTTTTTGTTGTTAATAATCACTTGTAAATAGATCAAAGTTGGCATTTTATTTGAATTCCTCATCACAGTGAGGAATTTTTGAGCATTGAAGTTGGCACCAGACTCAAGCTCTGAACAGGATTATGTTGACTAATTAGAGGTTGACGAGGGAGAGTTCATTGGGGAATTGGTTCAAACGCAAAATATTTGTAAAGAAATATGAGACAAGAGAGGTTTTTCTCCTCAAGAGAGTTTTACTTTTATATTAATTAATTGGGTAAGATTTAAGTTTGTTTAAATTGGAAACATTTATTTTATGAGTCAAAATATGACTGAAATTTAAATTTGATTATTTACAAATAATTATTTTAATGAGTTTGCCTTGAAAGTCCACAAATTGGTTTGTCTCCCAACTTTCCCCAAGTTCCTTAAGAAGTTTATTTATTGATATACAAATGAAATTACTGTAGCATTTCATTTATTTCAATTGTTCAACCATAACGTTCCATCTTAACAGCTGAAAATGACGCACAAATTAAAAAGCCAAGAGCACGAAAAAACACCATCGACATTGTCACCCAAGAAAAAAGTGTGTAATAAATATCCACCACACAGGAAACCAAATTAAATAAGTAAATCTTGTGGCCATGTAAAAAATGAAACCGAAAAAGCAAAAATAAAGAACCGAAAGCCGAATCGAGTATAAAATATATGTATGTGTGTCGAAAGATAAAGCACAAAGGGATGCCAGGACTGGGCTCTCAATGTCACTGGGAAAAAAGGAAAATGCGACTAAAAAAAAAAAGAAAATTAAATTGTGAAACGTAATGTTAACGCAGCCAAATACCCAAAAGTCCAAGCGAGGCGATTCGAGCCCGGCTTTAACCACAATGAAATGAATGGAATACATGCGAGAGTACTAACCAGAAAAAATATATATTTATTCCCTTTTCTGGACTCCTCTTTTTTCTGGTATATGGAAAACTTCGGGCCCCCTTTAAGAGAACCAGCCATGACACACATGCCCGGTAAGGATCAAGGGGGTGGTCCGCGCACTGGTGTTAAAACAAAAGTACAGGCATTTCACCCAACTGCGGAGCAAAAATTTCAAAAATGCCAATGGCTTTGGCGAGCGGAAACAAAAAGTGAAAAGAAATTCAAGTGGGATGGTGGAGAAAAGCGAAGTTTAGATACGCTTAAATTAAATCTTCGTGTTTTGAAATAAATATCACACGGAAAAATATTAGTCATAGAGAAGTTACTATTTTTACGCTAATTGTACACTATTGATAGAAATAAAACTGTAAAGTAAGACCTTATATTATTAGGACTTGAATCATTAATTTTTATACAGCCTAATGGTACTGTTATCTTAACTTTATATTTTTTTTGTGCAGTCTTGTTATATATATTTATTGGAATATTTAATATTGCATTTTTAGAAAAATCAAAGAACACTTTTACCATTTGTGAAAAAAGGTTTAGATTTTTAGTAGTTTTTCCGCGTTATTAAATTTTTTAACAAAAGTATAAACTCTAAATTTAATCTACACATGCATGTCAATAAGAATATTTTTAAATATTAGGAGGAAAGTTAAGAATGAAAATGGTAAAGTTTTTAAAATGCCCCAGTTTGGGGCAAGGGCTTAAAGTTCAAAAAGATGAAATTCTCAAAAAACTTCTCGCCCGGGAAAAGGAATTTATTGATTCATTTTGGAAAAATCGCCAAACCGAATGCGAACAGCGACAACTGGGGGGCCTTGGATAAAGAAGAAAATGATTTGCATGGCTCCCGGTAACGGGAAAAATTCCACTCGCTCCCCTTCGAAAACTCCCACCCGCCAAACGGAGCAAGATATGTGGAAAATTGAATCAAATGATTTTTATTTTTCTCTCCTGCAGAGACAGAGCAAGGGGTTAACACTTTTCCAGCATAAGTCTTGCCGGGAAAAAATAAAAGAGAAGGAAAAATTATAAATGAAAATTCCAAAGTGCTGAGGGGTGCAGGAATGAATGAAAAAAAAGAGCCGATGCCACGTGAAACTTCGCAACTTGAGGCAGGCAAAAATTGTCGCCACTTTTTGCAAATTGTTGTTTGCCAACGAAATTGAAACAATTCTGCTCTTAACTGCACAATTTTCTTTCCCCAACAGGCAGCTCTTTTCCACATGGCTCTGTTTTTAACCATTCGATGCAGTGGCGCATAAATTTTGTTGGCTTGACGCGCATTTTATAAGTGATGGGGTGCAATGGAAATTTCAGGAAAGTGCCCCAAGGAAGAAGTACTGGTCTGTTGTCTCTCTCTTGAATATGGATGCAGCTTCATATTTGAGCACTTTAATCATAATATATTGGCAATGCTGCCTTTCATGAGCAATTAAGTTTTTCGAAAGTATTAAATATCAACCCAAGTGCGCTTTAAAATAATAACATTTTAATACATATTTATTTATATTTAAATCTTAAAATTTATAATTTAAAACGTTTCTCATTTAATAGTTACAATTTTGACCTTTGAAATATTGAAAATACTTAATAAAAGATTATAAAATAAAATCACAAAAATTCGGATTGGTAGCATACACTGTTTGTAAATATTATTTAAATTTTTTAAGTGTCTGAAAATGTTTTGAGATTGAACTAATTACACTGGTCGAACAAAACCATGAGTTTTTCTTGGTCTGAAAGAATTTTACCTACACAGAGAAATGTTCAAGTACATTGTTCTTGAATTGAGAAAATTCGTTCTTAAAAACCGTGTAAGTACATTTTGGGTTCGATTTTCTCAATATCAGAATAAAAGCGTGAGAAGAGAAAAGTTAAATTCTGTTTAGTTAACAACTTTTTGATAAGTATAGACTACTGACTGGACTAATAGTTTAGTTGTTGAGATAAACAATGTAAGTACCGCCAATTCATCTTGATTTAAGCAAAAAAAATGTCGTTCTATTTTTAAGAATATTTTAAACTTAGATGAGAACGTCAGAATTCTCTCTGTGTTTTATGGTCAACGAAACCCATTTTTTTTTAATGTACTGAACAAAAGTGACTAAAAATGAACATAGAAAAATGCACTTTAACTTAAAAAGCGGAGGTATTACAAGAAGTAATCTTAAATATTTTAATTAAAGCATTTAGTTCCTCTTTAACCCATTCAAAACTTGAACACATCGTTATCCTAGCCCGGAACACACTCCTCCCAGTTTTGCTGGCCATCTTGGTCTCTTAGGGACCATTACCTCAAAATTGTGACTACAAAAGGGGACCAAGAATGGGGAAGAATAAAAAATTAAGTCCCTCTTTTCATTCTCATGCGGGAGACATTTGTATAATTTGTTTGTGTTTTGTGTGTATTTTTATGATTTTGTCAACGCGGCACAAAAGAAAACGAGCTGCGAAAGCGAAAGGATGGTGCCGTGATAGAAAGGGATGGAAAATAGCCCACAAAACGACCAAACGATAATCATAACAACGGGACACGACCAACGAGGCCCCTTGGAAAAGTTGGCCAAAAGGATGAGGGATAAGGAAAAGCGCCAGGAAAGGAAAGTCGTTTAGCCGTGTCTCTAATTGCCTAGGAAAATGGCCATTAAAAGGACAAGGACAGGCACCATAAGCTGTCTCTTTCAGCCAGGTGGATCCTTAAGGGAAAGGAAAATTGGTAAACAGGAGGGCCATCTTATTATTGAAAAACAATCTTGAGACATAAATTGGCCCGTAGCCAAAGGCATGAAAAAATACCATACTTTAAACGATGCTTCGGGGAAAATATTTAACGATTTCGTTTATTTCATGATATTGAAATATATTACAAACACAAATCAATTTGGAAACGATAACAATGTCATTACCAAATAAAAAGGGGCAACACAAAACCCTTTAAAAATTAAACAGTTCAGTACTTGAATTTCAAGACTTTAAATAGATCCTAGGAAGCGAAATATAAGAATACTGTTCTATTTAAATGAGCAAGATAAGCACCTCCTACAAAGTCAACAATTTATATGTTATTATATATAGAATAGCCTTAGTAAGGTTGAAATACTGTAGATGTAGGCAGTTTATTTTTAGCCGAAGCAATAAAAAACTTTTCCCGTATCCTGGAGAGCAACAAGAGCAAATATAACACAAGAAATCACGCACACACACTTGTTCAACAAAGTCGCGACATCAAGTTTCCTATATCCTTAGTCTTAGAAAAGGAATGGCGCTATCCTTTTCCCACACACATGAGAAGCTCGGGTTTCCTTCTCTTTCTAGCTAGGCTCTACTTGACGCATGTCACGTGTTTAATTATTTACGTGACTTGGCGGCATTTTTTCGTATCCCTATACTTGAATGCTTTACTTGGATTTTTTGTGGAACACAAGCATTTCTTTCGGCTGCCTTGTGTAAATATTTATTGCCATTTTGTGTCGTGGCTAAAATAAATAGAACGGGAAACACGAAACTAAAGCTGCCAAGTTGTCGCCTACGATTTGTGTTTATCTTGGCTTAAAAGCCAATTGATATTTGATGAATAAGTGCATACTATACTCAGCCAACATTCCTTTCTATTTTGACATTTATGTGTCAACTATATTTTAGAATATTGCCTAACTACACAATCATAAAACATTTTTTAATTTATATAGATTACACAGTTTTAAAAAAATAATTTTCAAAAACTGTTTTAAAATGTTTCTAAATTTTAAAATGTGCTAAAAACAATTAATATAATCTTGCAGAGGGTGTAATGATTTCAGTCTGAAGATTGCAATTCAGTGAAGCAGAGGTTACCAGCCGCATAAAGTATAACAATAGACGAGTCGATCCAGCCATGACCGTCTGTTTCTACGTGAACTAGTCTCTCAGTTTTAAACCTATCCGGATGAAACCATCCCAAAAGTTCTTTTTCCTTATCCTTATTTCTTGGGTGTACACAGAGAGAGCTATTCAAGTACATTGTTTTTGAATTGAGAACATTCGTTTTTAAAAACCGTGTAAGTAAATTTTGATATCAATGTTCTCAATATTAGAACGAAATGGTGAGAAAAGAAAAGTTAAATGGAGTTTATTTATCATCTTTTTGAAAGGTGTACACTCCTGACTGGACTAATAGTTTATTTGTTGAGTTATACAATGTAAATAGCGCCAAATCACCTTGATTCGAGCAAAATAAAAATATTTTCAACTTCAAAAATGTCGATCTATTTTTAAGAACATTTTCAACGTCAGAATTTTCTCTGTGTAGATACTTAAGACTTATATACTACCTGCAATAAAAAGACTTTTGGGAAGGGAGCTGTCCCAATAGGAATAAACAGAAAAATATTGAAATAAAAATTTTTAATGCCGCTGACATATTATCTTATACTTCTTGGAATATATTTTTTTTTTAATATTACAGAATTTTGAATTAAATTAAAAAATATTGACTATATTTTATAGCTGCCAAATAAATGATTAGATAATTAATGGTGCTTTATGTTTAAGAAGTGTATTGATTTCCAAAATATTATTGACGACTGATAAAGGTATTTTATACATGCTTACGCATAAGGACCGTAAACAATTTTGTCAAAATCGCAATTAAAATTTTTAACTTTGCAAAACTCATTCGTGGAAATTGTTGCTGCTCAAACACACACATGCACACAATTAAAAAGACAAGCAAAGTCATTAAAAATTTAAGCAGCTTTTAGGCTTACACGCGAGAGAAAAACAAACACAGACACGCAGAAATAATAGACTTTACCGCGCTTTGTTTTTGTTTATTAAGGCAACAAAAACAGCAACAATTATTTTGTATGTCTGAGTTTGTTGCCTTTTTTGCATCTGATTAACGTGGGGGAATTGGGGGTTTGAAACGGGGGATAAGCTTTCGGGGATTAACTGCTTGGCGCCCCACAAAGAACCCTTTCGCCGACTTGATCAAATTTTATTAATTGAGTGAAGCAGACACAGCAAATATTTGCATGAAAATTTAGCCTTTCTCATTGTTGCCTTTTCTAATTACTGGGTTTTGCAAAGGGATATTTTTTTTAAATTTAATTAAAAATTTCTGGCTAAATAAAGAATTTTCAGGGCCATATTTTCCTTTAAATTTGTTAGACTTAAAGTCAAAAATATATTATATATAAATTGCAATGGAATTGACAATCAGTTGTTTTATAAATAACTTTCCTTATTAGAAATTCAAAGCGTTCTTAGGAGCAATAAATCTGGATGCAAGTGTGCAACAAATATGTTGTATTTACACATACGATTGCCCAATTTCAGTTTCAATTCATTTCAACATCAATTTTTCACACATTTCGCATCGAGTGTTTGATTTTTGCCATTTTATTTGCCTTTTCATATTTTATAACGCAAACATCTTGGCTCCCTGGCTCAGTTTGCCCTTAAAAGCAGCAGTTTTGCCATCATCGAATGTGACACACTTTTCCACCTGCACACCCTCATACACCTTGAATCTACAGGAAAAACCTCTCGAATCACTTGACTTGAAGACAATTCCTTGGGCCGGGCCACTTACGATTTCTGCTCCATGTGTGGCCCATAAAAAGTGGCTCGGGAAAGGGGAAATGTCTGAGTGGCACAAAAGTAAGCGAAAGAAAGTGCCATGTTGTCTACCCAATACAATAAATATTTAATGCACATGTTATTACATCAATAAGTGTGTCACTCGCCCACACATAGGACGTAAGCTCTCACAGATACTCCGATGGCGAAGCTTTTATCTGTTGTCAGTTGAATGTTGCTAGAGGCAAAAACCGCTGCTCCGAAAAAAGATAGCGAAAAAGTATCTTCAAGATAGAAAATGCGGTTAGCGAAGTAAGTTGAAATTTCAGATTCCAGCATTTTGGCTACAATTGTACTTGGTTCTAACTATGAAGTCAATTTGGATAAATATTTTAATCACGTTGATACATATATACTAAAAATATCTTAATACTTTAAATAAAAATAAAGTTTTATCTGAGCCCCATTTTTCATTACATCATAGTTTCATTTGTGACCCATTTCTTTATATTTAAATTAATTATTTAATGACAACAAATGTTCTAAAAACCACCAAAAAACATTATATATTTAAAATAAGATTAATTATTTATTAATCCCCAAGGTCTGACTTCTTAAATCTTAGTTTGTTTAATTTTCCTTCATAATATTTTATTTTTGACCCATTTTTTTCATATTTCAATTATTTTGCTCTAAGGTGTTTCCTTCGGTTATTAAATTGTCAGCTTGAATTGCTCTCCACTCGGTGCATTGATAAATCGTTTCGATTTTATTTTCATGCTCGAATCAACTTTCGTATATAATACTTTATTATTCATGAAAAGAGGTTTTCCCGTCGGTGTTTCTATTTTTTTTCGTTGCTTAAACAAACGTAAACATGAATATGTATATTTAATCGAAATGTGGGTCAATTTTTTATGCATTAGCAATCGTTGGAAAGCGTTAAGAGAGAGGTAGAAAGCCCGGAACCAAAAAAATATACATACATTCTTTTACCACTTGACGTTTGTTTGTTTGTTTGGTGTTATTTTTGGCCATATTTCTGTGTGTGTTTGCTGTCAATCGCATTTTGGCCGGCCTTAATGCCACATGACAGGGACAAAGCGTTGCATATTTTAAGGCGCCACAGAAACATGCCAAAAACAAAAGTAATCGAACAAAAAATAGTTTGTTCAGCGGTAAATTTTTTTGTTTCCCTTTCAGCCGGCAAAATTCATGCAAAATGTCAAACAATATATATTTTTCATAATAAACGAATACCAGCGAAATAAATTTAACTGGTCGTTCAAGTGACCAATAAATATTTAAAAAGGGGTGAATACAACTATTTGACGAATTAATGGATTAGAAATAGATTGATTATTTTGGGAATATTTTAGTCAGTGCTCGGTTTGAAAAACTATTGTTGGTTTGACAAATATTGTGTTTGTCAAACAAATTTAGGCTTAGCAGCTTAGTTCACTGAAAGTATTATATAGTTTTACTCACCTTAGTTATTAGAAGCAGGTATATGAAAAGAGAAGAACCAGGAAGATATGGTTAGACTTTATTTAAATTCAAGATATAAGAATGTGTGTAACCCTTAAAGTGAAAAGTCAAATAAACCAAAAGAAAGCAAACAGTTTAATTACAGCACAGAAGAGAGAGCTCTCTTAAAATGCATAATTCGAATAATTTGCAGTGTAATTAGAGCTGCACTTAAATGGTCAACAAGGAGCAGGACTCCAAAACAGATTACACTAAATACGAATGTGAATGCAACGCACACACATACAAATAGGAAAACAAAGGAGCAACATCATCAAGGAAAAAGGATGGAAAATCACAAGAAGAGGGAAAAGCGAGCCCATAAATGTACGACAACCGCAAATAAAACGGCTGGCAAATTTTCTACAAAACGGAGCCAGGGAGTGGAGAAAAAAGGAAGCACAGAAGGAGGCAGCTAAAATTATGTGCTTGTGTTCAGGAATATAGGTCCTTTAGCTGCTATTAACTTCCTCTATTCGCTGGAATTACCACAGCGTCTGATTGCTAGACTGGATTAAATAGGTAAGATCCTTATGTAAAAAGTTTAAATTAAAAAGGTTACCATGAAAAAAAAATATCTAAATATTTAACAAACCTTTGTAAAGGCTTTCTGCTAGCTTAAAAAAATAATCCAGTGATTTTTAAAAAGCGAATGGGATTAAGGGAAATAACTCAAAAAATAACAGTATCAACTCAAATACTATTTTATAAAACATTAAAAAATTAAATACTTGAAATAGACTTCCATTTTTTATTAAATTGGATTGCATTTTTATTTCAAATTAAAAAAATGTGTTTTCTATTAGATAGCTTATCAACAATCCATGCAGTATAATAAAATGTTCCGAATTGTTTTTCTCTCTCTTCAATATATTGTTCAGTTAACACTGCTAACGCCTTTTATTCGTGAAAAATTTTTAGTTTTTCAGTTAATCGAGTTTCACTTATTTTATTTTTTTTTTAACGATTTAAAATTCAAATGTTTTCAGATTCGTTTAAAAATTTATAATAATTTTTTTGGCGCAGTTGCATCAGCTTATTCCTACTTGCGTGTGCAACAACTGTCTGCTGTTATATGCCTGTTGTTCTTGTTAATATATTTATCTTTGCAGCCCTTGGAATTCCACTGTCGAATTATATTTTATAAGCCCCCAGAAGCAGCAGACAATTTGGACCCAAAAACAGACCAATTTAATGCCGCGACGCCAAAAATTTTCCAGCCATAGACAACAACTTGGTAATGGGTGTGTGTGTTTTTGGTCACAGGTGCCACTTATGCGGTCCGTAAAGGGAAAACTGGGAAAAGAGAAAGGTGGGGAAAAGGCAAAGTTGACTGAGCTTTTTGTGGCTGCTTTCGCCATCGCCGCAGTTTCGCCGCTTATTATAACGGTTTTTATAACCAAGACAGTCAAGGAGAAATGAAACTTTTTTGGTAAAAAACCAGGGTATTAAAATACAGAATATTACCGCTTTTAAACCCTAAAATGTACTTGGCCTAATGATAAAAATAAAAAATTCATTATTTTTATTAATTTATTGTTTCCCACTTATAATATTATAATTGTAATATAATATAATATAGAACATATTATTTATGTGTAAGTGATTTAAATATTTACCATCCTTAAAAGTACAAGTTAGATCAAAATTTAACAATTTTAAAATAAGATAAAATCTTTTCTTGATATTTTTATAATTATAATGTGAAATTTTACAATTTCAAAATGAGATAAAATCTTTAATTGATATTTTTATAATTATTTATAAATGAAACCAAATGAAGTGGTATTTTCAGGGTCGATTTTCCCGAAAATAGCTTTTCTTTCGGCTTTCCACTGCTGGCAGGACTTTGCTAGTCATTTCGTTTGCCTACCCTTTTCCTCATTTCCCTCCCATTTCCTTCTCTTCCAGACGGCGGCGCATTTTAAGCATCTTAAAAAAAGTTTTCACCCGGGTTGGGGCACACACACATTTGCGGGTTAAAGTTTCGGCTGGGCTCCTTCTGTTTTTCACAGTTTTTGCTTTAATAATTCATTTGCTCGCTATTTATGTGACAGGTGATAGCCGTGGAAAGGCTTTTCCCCCTTTTTCCACCCATTTGGTCAATTGAAGAGGACCTGGTCTAGACTTTCGGCACCCGCAGATGGAATAATTGCTGCCGCTGTCTGTGCGTTTTATTCCCTGGGGTCCATTTTGGGACTTTGAAAAGGGTGAATATGAAAGCAAAGAATTTAATTTGGAGAATTTGCAGTGGTCATATGGGTGACTAATTGAAGCGACCCTTGGGGAAATTAAGAAAGGGCTTGAACAAGGATTTTAAGCTGGGAGACCTTTTTTGTAAAATAAATTTTAATAAGGTTAACAAAACATTAACTTATAATAATCATGTGCTCGTAAAGTAAAAAGTATCTTGCATACGTTGAAAAGTATGTACCAGGTAGAAGCATTTTTAACCATATATACATTTATGTTCCTGTTCAATCGACTATATGTCTGTAAAAGCCTCGAAAACTTTAAGAGCCAAAAACGCATGCCTGTTCTAGGGATTCTTACGCAGCGCAAACTTATTTCAGCAAGTTTTAGATTTTTAAATATTTTTTTTTTAATGTAAATTAAAAATAATTTTATTTGTCTATACCTATCTACTTTCTGAAAATCGTACCATCCGCACCAATCCTTTAAAAATAATGGTAATTTAATTAAAAACATTGCATGGACAGTGATACCACTGCCTTCCGCTAGGTGGCGGTTATAGTGTGTTTCATTTTGAAATTAGTCATCAGAGTGTCAGGATTTTAATAGTCGAGGCACTGGACTATAGAGTACCTTGTTTTTATCGACAAATGTTATCTACTAGATTATTTTTGAGTAACAAAAAATGTATCAAAATTGTAATATTTGCGAGGAATTAAAATATTGTGTTATTATAAGAGTTATGTTTTAGAAGAAGTTAATGTTAAAGACGAATAACAAGTTGAATTACATTTTGTAGTCCCACGATCTTCAAGCGTAGGTTAAACTTGTGCTCTTCTTAAGTCGTAACTGATTCAGATAGTAAACAGTAACAACAGTTAACGAGAGTAAAATGTATGTAAGAGTGAGTCTGGGTAAATGCCACTACATGCTGGATCATTAACTAAACGACAGTTTGAGCGTTCTGCACAACAAAAGGCGACTGGATAAAGAATGAAAACGGAAGCTGAGGAAAATTTGTTGGCCAACCGAGAGCAAATTTCTTGGAAATCTTCGCTGCGGCAGCATGGAGGAAATGTGCCACATAACATTAACCAACAACTCATATCCTTGAAAATTTAGCCAGACGACTGAGCGCCTGTTGATGGGCAACACATTTTTTCTACTTTATTTTCTTCTACTTGCGGCAAGGTCTAATGAAGCGGCAATGAGGCGAACCAACAAAACGAAGAAAAGTTCACTTGTGGAAGAAAAACAAACATCGTCATCATCATCATCGTCATCAGCGAGGGGTGAAAGGGGGGCAAGGACACGCCATGACCCTGAAGAAAATTTACATATTACCAAAAGGGAACTTTTGCGGTTTATCAGCAAAAAATAATCAAAGATACTCGCAAGACCGGAATGGCAAATGAGGGAGGAACTGGGGAGAACGGGGGCCCAAATTAATATGGAAACCAAAGAAAATTCTACTTTGATGATAAAATACTTTAAATTCTTACGAGACATATATAAACCAAGAGAGTATACAAACATTTTAGGAAAAAGCTGAACTAAATTAAATGAGGGTGCCAAAAAGTATGCAACTGTATATATTTTCTATTTTACATTGCATATTTTTGAGCACATTTTTGTGGCTTCGTCGTTTAGTTAATTACCTAGTGATTTCTGTTTTACCCCTTATCGAGTAAGCTATAAACAGTCTTGATCTGCAACAAATTTAGTTCTTAACCTAAATAAAGCTCGCCAAAATCAATGAAAAATACCTTTATGAATTTAAAGACAACAATTTCCAGACCTGAAGAACGAAAAAAAGAATTTTTCCTTACTAAAGAATGGAGCAATCAACAGCAGAACTCAAGGAGCCAACAATTGAGCAACAACAAGAAAGGCACAAAGAGCACAATTACAACTACAAGTGCGGGTCCAACCAACAAAACCCCCATCACCACCCATCATCATCCCCTTGAGACTGCCTCAACAATTAAAACCAACTGAGTTGCCATATTTGAAGTGAGCCAGCGAAAGGACAATAATAATGAGGGAAAGGGGCCGGGAAAAGCTGGGGGAGTAGTACTCATAATCATAATTATGGGCTTCCCTTAAACAACAAGAAGAACTACATCAGAAACAGCAAAACCTTAATTGTTCTCATGTGTTTTGGTATGGGGGGCGTGGCCCCTTTTATATTTTGCCTTTTCATTGTCCAAAGGAACAAAAAGGAAAAGCACATGCATTTAGCTTGGTCAAAAGAAAAGTTCCAGCATTTATTGTTGCTGCTCTTTTCTGTTTTCCAGCTAACATAATTATATTCTAGTTGCTCCCATCATCGTCATTATCGTCTTCAAGCCTGACCGAATTCGGTTTTAATTGTTCCTCCGACATAACTTGTAGTGATGGGGATGGTGGTCGGGTGGTGCTATCAATGAAACTAATTTGGAGCGGCTTCCTTGGGCTGAGACAAATATTTTATCACAGCATTGGCCAGCATCTACTCCAAACACAAAACGAGACAATTAAAATGACCATTATAGTGAGATGGGGAAGGCAGAAGTAGAGGGAATAGCAAGGTAATATAAGCAAAAAGGTGTAGAGTAAAATACAGTGAAACAATTTGCAGTGTAGAGCTAGTCTATGAGTAATGAACAGAAAGTTACCTGAAAAGTAATATGTTCCAATGAACATTATAGTAAGTTTAACAAATTTTTAATTATCACAGAATTGGGAACTTTTTCTCAAACCCGGGTTGCATTTATGCTTTAAAGCAAAAATACATTTACTGCGGCATTAGTTCCTTTAATTTTGACAATTCGGGTGGCTGTATAAGTTGTAATAACTTATGTCTTCATTTAAATTAAGATTTAAGATGAGAGATATTTGTAAAGTATATGTTGAGGATGCAACATTTTTTAATAAAAATAATTTATTTACCGAGAACTAGACCTTTTTAAAACCAGTTGTATTTTTTTAAATTTACTTTTGTGTTAGATATTTTCTTTACCGCACTTTCTTGACACATTTTCCCTGCAACCCTTTAAATTATCATATCATTTTTTGTGCTGCATCCATCTCTCCTCATGCTTATAAGCAAGTCAAGTGGGTGGCAAGTTTCCTAATTACACCAACGTCGACGCATCCTCATCTTCACTTGACATATTTTCCTCGCTATTTGTTGTTGCTGTGGAAAACCCGCCAATGAAAAGCAAAATCTCCGACTGAGCGGGAAGAACAGAAAGGGGAGTGTGGGAGGGCAAAAAAGGGGAATCAAAATATACGTGACATTTTTTGGGTTCTTTTTGATGATGCAGCCTGTGTGCAAAACATGTTCAAACACACATATTTACATTATAGTAGCTCTGTTCTTTAGAACTGTAGTGCACAAAAACCCCTATTTAGCACAAAAATGAAAACGAAACCTTTCAAACGCATTAATGCATGTATGTATATGTGCAGCTGCTACCCACATAGGGCTCATAAAGTGATAATTAAATAAGTTTTTTTGCACAAAGCCCTGGATCAAACTCTAATTAAAATAAAAAGTATGGGTGCGGAAAGCATTTACATTTAGCTAAAAGTAAGATTTCAGTTGATGGTTTAATAATTAAAGTAATGAACTTGCCTACTTTTTATGTACTTATTTTTTAAATTAAATCGTTTAATAAGGCTTAAGGTTGAAAAAGGATAACATAAAAGGACAGATGCTAAGCCTACCACAAGGAAAAAAAACACAATCAATTTTATTTAAAGTGAGAGAGGTTTTTCAAAAAACAATCTTGATAAAGAAAAACAGATTTGTCCTGACAAGGCTTATTTTAAAGTGTAGAAAATATTTAAAAGGTTAAATACAAATTCGATTTTGAATGAGATATTTTAATTATCGAATTATCCTGAGGCTGATTATTGGCTTACAATAATATACATAAAATAAGAGGAGGAAGATGTATACTGAAAATGTAGCTAAATCAAATGCGGCCTTGATTTATAATTTGGTTCACTTCTCCTACTTTCAAAACTGTTTGTGGCATCAAACGCACTTTTGGCTTTGAAACACATAATGACTTATGTATACTGAAAATGTAGCTAAATCAAATACGGCCTTGATTTATAATTTGGTTCACTTCTCCTACTTTCAGAACTGTTTGTGGCATCAAAACACTTTGAAACACGTAATGACTTGGCTTATTCAACCATGGCAATAGTTTGCTACGAAATTAAAGCAAACAGAAATTCCTGAAATATCGAAAGGATGTCAAAAACACAGAACGCAACAACCTGACAGTTGCACAATAGACGGGGCTCACTGGCACAAAGGCAGGAACATGGACCAGGGCGAGGCCCCTCTGCTCATTGACCACTTAAAGACAAAGGCCGACTCCGCTGTCCCTTGTCCGTTGGCCATTGTCCGTTCGATGTCCGCCAGTTGCCAATCGCCGGTGCATCGAAGCGGCAAATGCAACACCACGACACGACAGCAGCAACAGCAACAGCAACAGAAGCACAGAAGCAACATCGACGGGAGCAACACGGAGAGCAAGTTGCAGTTGCAACATGAACACACTTTAACCCAGGAGTCGATATCATTTCCGGCCAAATGCGTTTACAAACGTGGCTCGGGCTAAAAGATGGAACGGGTACTTTCGAGGCGAACATCCAGAGCAGACACACTCGCCGGCGCACAAAACAAGCTGGCGAAGTTTTGCTTTCTCCACCTCATTTCACCGACTTTTATACTTGGCTTCTATTAAAGCCTGGCACACACCAAAAATTGCATTCAAAACATTTCCAAGTCAAAAACGCTGACAGACTGCACCGTCTGGGCTCTGTATTCACTGACAGGCCGCCGCCGTCTAGCCAAAAAATGTAGTTAGCCTGAATTTTCTGGCTACACTCATAAAAAAAAATTAAAAAGTAAAGAAGCAAAAGGTAAAAGGATAGATCATATATCATGCGTATTGCTCATACGCAGTGTTGCCGCATGTAATAATTATTTAATTGAGATTACCCTGCCATCAAAAACATGTCATAAGAGTTATACTTAAACTAATGATCTACCAGCTATAAATTTGATAGATCCGTTGGCCGCAAATTAAGTCTCACCGACAATTTTTCAATCTAAAATGGGCAAACCTAAGTCTAATTTTGGATCAGTGCATTGCCTGTCCACAAAGTAAAGACCACACAAACAAGCCAACCTAGAGCAGTCGTCATTGCAGTCACTCACTCAGTCAATCAACGAGTCATTCCGTTTGCCAAACACTTCGGGACCCCCTTTTTTGGCCGCCCCTGCCGCAGGTCGACCCCCCTCAGTCGCCACAGACACAGGCGCCTGTCAAGTTGTCGTCTGGTGCCTGTGAAATTAGCGGCTGCTTGCAATTATGGCCTAAATGCGATGAGAACACCGTTAGACAGAGGGGAGGAAGTCTTTCACAACTCTAACGAACACCACCCCACTTTTCCTCTCCTTTCCCCATGAAAACTTTTACCAACGGCACTTGAATGCAGTGGCAGTAGTGGCAAGAACAACAATTTTCGGGCAATTCTTTACTACCGAGCTAATTGTTGCTGTTAGCCATATCCGTTGGCAGCAAACTGGGCTAATTGGCCTCCGCCAGAGTTTGTATGGATTTTTAATTGAAAATCAATAGGAGAGCGCAGCCCCAAATCGGTGGGGGCATTGGCTCGGGATAGCACAGCTGGTGCTCCGAATATTCCAGCAGACATAATCTATTGCCCAATTTTGGCACACAAAACAGTTAAAGCGGTTTTAAAGATTTTCTACTCCTGCAAAATGAGGAAACACTGGAACAGGTCGGGGAATAAAATAGAAAATGTTGGGACAGTAAATATGGTCAAGTGATGTTTTATAAGCATATAAGCAAGTTACAAGTAAATGTACATCAATATAAAATAAATATATTTTTTTAATTGTTTTTATTTATTCTAAATTTTGTTTAAATTTAAAAATGATTATTCAAATATCACTTAAAATATTCAGTATATAAAATACAAAACTTTCTACTATCACATATAATCATTTTTATGTCAATTTAATTATTATATAAATGGTCTTAAATACATTAATTACTATAAAAAAATTAAAATTCCACGTTGCTTTCTAAAACAAAATTAAAAACGATTTAGCTCAAAGTTAAATAACTTCTTTTATGGGGAATCACTGTAGATTGTTTGGAGAGTGAAGGCGGAAAAGCCAGTGAGGAAGATAGAAACATTGCTTACAGCAATTTTGCAACACTTTGGCAAGTCAAAGAATGTTTTTAATTAAATCAAAAAAGCAAACCTGGCTCCTCCCCAACTCCCCCTTCGCTCTGCACGTATGGGAAAACTTTTCGTTTCGGGGAAAAATTCATTAAAAATTTAATTTTCGCTCAACAAGTTGAAAAATGGGAAGCCGAAAAAAATACGGGGAAAGAGATAGGGGAAAAAAGAACTCAAACCTGACCCCGAAAGGTAAAAGAGATAGTGAAGAATGCACTTTGCTAATAAGTTTCGGCGCTTTTCGAATATCAGATGACGCGAGTGGAGGAAAGCGGAAAAGTGGAAAAGCAGAGAGCGAGCTGAAAGTTTGCACCACGTGACAGGCGAAAAATATTTTTCAACTGTTTGAAAAAAGGAAGAGTTAAGGGAAGAATATTTTAGAGTGGTATTCGAGCCACCTCAACCCTTTTCCACCTGACTTTTGCCACAAGTTTTCGCCATTTCTGTGTCAATGTATGCCAAGAGGAGTACCGCCTGCCCTGCCCCTCCTTCTTTTCAACCCACAATCCCCCAACTCTTTTTCTCACCACCCCATTTTCACTAAAGTGAAGCCTCGCTGCACAGCAAAGTGTTTGATGTTGTTGCTGTCGCTGCTGTTGTTGTTGTTTGGTGCGCAACGAGGCATGCATATGGTTTACATTAGGCTAAGTAGCACACACACACGATATTACCTCCAACCCAACTCACACACTCGCACCCACAATGCCCCCAAACACACACAAACTCTCGAGAACAGAACAAACTCACTTGGCGCCTACCTGGATACCAAATTACAGTGGAACAAATACTAACAAAAATGATTTGTTGTATGCCTAAGCATTATTTCACTTTTTGAAGATATGCTTGAAATTTTCAATATACATCTTTTAGGGTTTTAAGAAAATCACAACAGTTAGATTTTTTATAAATTTTTATGGGGTTACATCTACTAACAATACAATTAATATACTCATAAAAGTTTTGAATTAGACTTACTAACAAAACTAATATAGAATTAAAAAATCAAGAACACTTATATTTTTGAGATTTTAGATATTGATCTCCTTACAGAAAATCAAATATATTTTATAATAATATCTAAAGAAATACCTTATCCCTATTTACCCCACCCACTGTCGCTATTGTGGCACAGTAGCGCCGAAATGGTTTCGCCCAGCGCCGAGTGTTTGTATTTTGGCATAAACGCGCCCTGATAAGCTAAAAGGCTAAGGGCTGCCAACGCCGCCACATGTGGCTCAAGGGTTAAACCAAAGGGCGATGCAGCACAACAGCCTCAGATATCTAAAAACTCTACGGGAAATTTAGCAAAAAATGCGGAAAAACAAAATGTGGCAAGAAGGGAAACAAAGTTGATAAGCGACCAGTTTTCCGGGCTCACTTAACATATTTTCAGGGGAACGGAGTGCTGTGCATTGTCTATAAAAATGTATGTCTAAAAGGGGGCAAAATGCCGCAGCTCTTGGTTTAATGGTGTGAATTATATTAAGCGACCTACACACGCACGTGCTGGAAAAACCAGCTGCTAACGTGTGTGCGAGGGGGTGGTAACCCTGTGGGGTTGCCGCTGATTTGTTTTTATCACAGCTCCCCGGAGGCATCAATTATGCACCGATGTCAGAGCGGGAAACTCCTTCTCGGTGGTGGAAGTATTTAATGGAAGGAAAGAATACAATTTGGGGGCGATTCGTTTTTCGAATTTGAGGGGTTGTTTAAAGTGGTTGTATCCCCAATAAGTAATCCTAAAACTTAAAAAGAAGTGCCCGAGTATAAAAGAATGTTTATTTGTTTTTCAAAAGTAACAGGCAAGGGCGAAATAATCAAAAATAAAATGTTGGTTCACAACTGAAAGCCTAGATAAGTATCTAATCAAAATCGGTTTAAAAATTCTTTATGCTTCACAAGTAGCTTAATAACGGTATAGAATTTTGATTTTTGATTTTGATTTTGACAAGTAATGTCACATTCGACTTGATTTTTATGCGTTTGATATATAACCCGAATTGTTATAAAAAGAACATAAATATTTTTATTATTTTTCTATACCAACATTTGTGCAAACCGAATTTGACAAAAGATTTGAGATCTGGGATTTTCTAGATTTTATAAATTTTTTGTTTAATCTTAATTTATAACTAAAAACGTAAAATTGATATTTTTTAATACCACTTTAAGTCAGAGTGACAAAATTTCAGCCCCAAGACTTTAAAAAATATATTAAAATTTCCCAAATGCCGCCCACAAACTGTGCTTTATATGCCACATAAAACTCGGAATTATAACCGAAAATGTAAATGTCAACAATTGCCAAATAACGCTTCCCTTTCAACTTTCTTCCTCAATCCTCACCCTCGATGGAAATTTTGCCGCCACCGCAGACGCACATAAAAACGATTTCGCGCATTCAAAAGCACAAGGAAGAAATGCACATAAAAAATAAAATACAGCAGAAAACCGCTTTTAATTCTTTTTTAAGCAAACAAATAAAATTATGCTGGAAGAGGGGAGCACAAACACGGCAAATAAATATGCCGAAGGAGTGAAGGGGGCCCTGTTTTTTCCCTGGGGTGCCTTCAACGCGGCCATTATGACGAGCGGAAAATTTGCTCCTAAAAAAATAAAGAAAACACATTTCGTTTTGCAAAAGCCTGGGGAACAGAGAATTTTGTCTGAGGCAGACTGACTGGGTAGGTCTGATTCGGGGAATTCTTTTTTTTGTTGTGTTTAATGAGCTAAGCGGAAGGAAGTCAGTCAGCGACGTCGAAGTTGACGTTTGTAATATAAAATAAATATATATATACATAAAGTCAACGAACATTTTAAGGACAGGCCCCTCTTTTTGAAGGCACACAAGAATTGGGGATGGTAAAAACGGAAGGTGCCCAAGGATAAGTTGAAAATTCAGGCTCTTCTGTCACTTTCACTTTTCCCGGATAAGTTCGTCATTTGCTTGACGAATTAAGAGGGGATTTTAGAACATTTAATTTCTTTAAGCCAACTTTTTGAGAGGCGCATTAAGAGTGACAATAAAAGGGCAAAATTTTGTGGGTTTACTTTACTTGAGTTTATGAAGGTCTTTTGGGACAATGAAAAGGATAAATTGTAGAGTTTTTAGGAAAAATAATAACTAAAACCATAACCATTCAGACCAATATCTAACCAAATGAAATTGTGATTTATAAACTGTTGTCGTTTTGCTTCCTTCCTGAAATTCAATCTTAAAACCAAAGGCAAAAGTATCGCCTTACAAAACCCCAAAATATTTTTATCTCCTGGGGCAAAATCACAAAGACTTAAAACCATTAAGCCCGCCTCAAAACCTGAACCAGAAATGGAGCCCTTTTATCCCACTAAGTCCGCCACTTATTCAAACCGTTTTACCCAACCAACTGACTTAGTTTCCCAATGTAAAACATTCGCTAAACATGCCAAGTCACTAAAGAATACTGAGTAAACGGGAGCGAGTGGGAAACAAGGTAATAAAACACCGTCGTTTAGATATTTGACTTAGATTTTCAATAAAATACAGTGGCAATCTACGCAGCCAAATGCTTGCGACAGCAACAGCCAGCCAAATCCTTTGCATAAGCCAGAACAATCTAATTTTATGGCCAACGGCGGAGGAGCGGCAAGGTTGCGAAAAACTGAGGAAATGCGGGCCAAATAAATTGCCTCAGTTGAAATGTAAGCCTGGACTTCATTCCCATCCAGCCTTCCCATTTGAATCGCGTGTAATGCGCTCAATCAAAAGTCAAATGTCTAAAAATATTATGAAAAGCCCTTTTGCCTGTTAGCCAGGCCCAAAACAGAACAGACCGGACCAGGAGTCGTCCAAACCGTAACAGGACGTTGTCAGGACGCAGCTCTCCAGGATAGACTGAGCGAGAATTCCCCAAGGGGTTGTATTCACCGCTCCCGGATTGGGAAACTTCAGTCGATACAGTGGGAACATTTCAGGAATATCTCGCTAAATTACTGTTTTCCTTTGTAACATAAATAATATATAATATATATAATAATGTATAATATAATATATATATATATAATAATATAGAACATTTAAATTTAATTTTTGACAGAGCCGCTTATGACAACATCTAAAAGTATGCAGCAAAAAAAGGATTCATCTTTTGAAACAAAAACATTGAACATCTAAAATCAAAATATGTTTTTGCTTAAATATATTTTTAAAAATAACTGCAGATTTCAACATAGCAGCGATCATCATATTTATTACTTTGTTTGGATAACATAATGATAATTATTTCAAGAAAGGATAGAGAAAATAAACCCATACCCCAGTGAATTTTTTCAAAATCTACTAGCTTCAAAAACGTTAATAAGAATAGAAATCGCCCATTTAAAGCTTATTAAAAACTGACGTTGTGCTGACTCTAGAAACATTTATTTCCTTTTACATTTTACTCAAAAATCCTGAGTTTCAACCCACTGTGCTGTACACTTGCCTGCTTAGGATTCATTTATGCTGGCTGGCCCCGGGTTCGATTTTGGTCCGTTTGTGTTGTTTGTGTTTGACTCCTGCCTGCTTATCGTACTCGCTCCTTATTTCCCCCAACTTGGTTCGAATCGGTTTCGATTTCTTTTCATTTATACACTTTCCTGAATTCAGTTTTTCCCCATTCTCCAAAATCGAATCTATCTGGAAATCGTCTTTGCTTGTTATGCTTTATTTAGTTTTTTTCGTATATTTCTTCTATTATTGGCTCCATTTGCTTTTGGCCTGTGTTTGTTTATGCATCATTTTGATTTTCTCAGCTCAAGTTGTATTTGTTGTTTCTATTTCCGTGGGTGTGCTGGTTGGCAAATCTACTACCCTCCTTAGTTTACACAGAGCCACTGCCATTTTTATTTACCCCTTTTTAGTTTCCCGTTTTAGCCTCTTTTTCTGCTCTAGTCTCGTTTTGTTTGTTTTGTTAGTTGAGTCGTCCTCGGCAAGTTTATTTGTATTTCGGTTTATAAAACCCCAGCTCGGTGGCTTGTTTGCCCTTTTTTGTTGGCCCGGCCAATGGCAAATGACTGGCCGCCTTCCTTCCTTAAGTTGGCCTCCTTCTCAATGTCTAAATTTATGTGCAGCCGCAATTTATTTAAATTTATGTGGCTTTTGTCAAATTGATTTCAACGCTAAAATGGGTTGACAAGGTAAAATGTTCAGGCCAAAAAGGGCGTTGGCTATGCGATTTTTCAAGAGTCCTGATTGAGTTAGCATTGGCAAATGGCTGAGCGGAAAAGGTGGTGCTGGGTAATCATGGGGGCAAGTGGGTCGGATTATAAGCTAAATAAATGATTGCGTTTTAATAGAGGAAGTTTCAAAGGTCAATACAAAGGAAAACTATCAAAATAAATACATTTTAAGTAGTTTATAATTTTAGAGATATAACAAATTTTAGAAAGTGATTTAACAAATTTTCCAAATCGGTTCTATAACATAACTTTCTTTTTTTCCCTAAACAGAATACATTTTTTGTTATTGCCAACAATTCTTATAGAACCTGCCATGAACGACATTATATAGATTTTTATGACAAGCCAAGGGTCAGAAATATAGGAAGCTATGGAACACCAAAAAAGATGGTAAACTAGAGGCATGAAAACCGGCTCATCCAACAAGCAAAAAAAGGTTTCATATCAAAATGGCAATAAATAACAAACAATGCTGTCTGCAATTTTCCACTTTATAAAAGAAAAGCCATAAACAAAAGGGGCCTGATGGTGGGGGAAGGACAAAAACGAGCCCGAAAATTACCATGGATGTTCCTGGTTGCTCCCTTTTTTTCTGGCAGGGGGTGCTCCCTTGTTTTTGTTATTGCGACTCATAAATGCAAGGATAAGAGTTTAAGCGAGTGGGAGGGGCGGGAAATGACTGACAGTTGTAGAGGCCTCGTTGGGTTAAAAAAGAGGGGTCAGCGGGTCTGAAGGGGTCTGAACTTGTAGCATATTTTTGCCTCGCAATTAATTAATCTCCAAGGTAATAACGAACAACAACAGACTGGATCACAGGGTAGCAATTGTTGGCGCTTCTGTTTTTATTGTTTTCGCATGCACTGGAATTTATTTTTATTTATATTTTATTTATATGTATATCCCATATTTGTGGATTTGAAATGGATGTGTATTTATTAAAATCATCACTATAAAATCCATCTGTTTACAAACATTTAATTTAATAAAAATCACAATAATTGTAACCATTATAAAATCACATACTAGAATGTTAGATGTTTTAAAAATGTATCCTTGTTTCTTTCTCTGTATCAATATAGGGGTTTGTTTGTCTGCAACTCATTTTGGGTTCGTCATGTGTTTGGCATTTTGTGCAATGCCGCTGACGCGCCGTTTTAATTTATGAAAATGTTTCTGCACAAATGAAAGTGGAGTCACCACCATCAATGTCATGAACTGGAGATTAAAGGGGTTCGCCAAGGATTAAGAGTGGGTTTGGCCAGTGGGGCTTGAGTAATGTTTAGCTTTATTTGATGAGGATTGGGTTAAGCCTTTATTAGGGATTAAAAAAGCTCTTATTGTATTTTAACAATCCACAAAACAATCCCTTCAAACCGTATCATTGATTAATACTATTGTTCAGTCCACCACTGTAAGCATACGCAGACTTTATAACAGGAATTAATAGAACATATTAAAGTTAAATAAATATTTTATTCTTAACAACTTTCATTTGTTTTTAGATTTGCCCTCAAAACCCGAAATTGCGGTACCAAACAACGCAAAACCACAACATAAATAAAAGCGAAAACAAATAATGCTTACAAAGTGCCGAAAATCCACCAACAAGACCCAAAACCATCCATAAGAAACTACTGGGGAAATGTGCATAGATGATAGAGAAGGGAGCTAAGGGAACTGGGTCTAGGAAAAAACAGCAAAGTTCATTTCCACACCAAAATCAATGAACCAACAGATGCAGGCTAGGGATAGGAAAAAGTAAGTAAAATGCACAAGGAAAAATTGTAGAATGTTCTTAAAAAAACACTAAAATAAAATATTACGAATAAATTAACATGATATTTTTAATTTTATCTGTAGTTAACAATGTTTTGAAGCTATTTCAATAATTCTGGAAAGCTTAGTTTTTCTCAGTGTAGGCTCGGACGGGCCACAGCTTGTGTGGGTCGAGTGGAAGTGAGATAAGAAATGGGGATTTCGAGTCGGTGGAGAAGGTTATGCAGGGAAAAGCGAGCGCAGCTTTCCAGCTTTTGTTTTTCCACTGAAGCAGCTGAAGACCGCAAACGCAGTTACACAAACACCACACACACACACACGTACTCTTGAAAACGCACACACTCACTCTGAGAGCAAACACCAAAAAATGGTAAAAGTAGAACCCAGAACTAACCGCAATTTTCGAGGCGCTTGCATGCGATAGAAATAGAAAAAGCAAACAAATAAAAGGATGTTAGCTGGCTGAAAAGGTAACGAATAGCTCAATACCTTAAATCTATTTTTCATATTATTAAAAAGAAATACGAAAATATAAAATCGCAAAAATTTAAGATCATATATTAGTACAAGCGAACCAAGTGAAGTTATTTTCAAGTTAAAGGACATTTTATTTCTGATTTATAATTGTACGATTTCATGTAAAATTAATATATTTATTTGGTACTATTTAATGGAAGAATTTGTTTAAACCGTTAAATGTGTGAAGGACATGTAATCATGGTATTTTAGGTTTGATTTTTTATCTAAAGGATACAACTGTAAAAGTAGGCAACCCCGAAACTATACAAAATATAGCATACCAAGCGGCGCCATTTTATTAATGCTTTCTGCACCAACAGACTGCGGCGGCTTTCACTTTTCACTCTTTTCGCCCACCCATATTTTTTATTGCTTTATATTTTATTTTATATTTGGGGTCAAACCCATTCCCTTTTTTATTTGCTGACCGAAGAGAAACCACAAAATAAAATAAACCGAAAATCAACATTTGCAGCATTTTCATTTACTATTTTTTTTCTGAAAGGGACCTTTAGTTATTGATTTGGAGGGTTCATTGATATGTGTTCCAAGGAAAACTTTGCAGACGAAGGGTCCTGCCCACTCTCCCTTTTCGAGTGTGTGATTAATACATTTGGTCAGGCATTAAAAAACACAGGGCAACCAACTCAAACCGAACTCTGTTTTATTTGACTTAACCACTTCAGAGGGCCATGTGCCGTGTGTTTTTGCCGCTCGTGCTCCCTTTTTTTTATTATTTTTATTTGCCCCGACTTTAAGGACTCTTGAGTAATGATGGCCAGACCAAAAGTGAACTGAATCCATGGCGGGGACTCCGCAAATTTGCGGCAACCAGAGGTCGAAAGGGAGAAAAGGAAAAGTGCTGACATGTTATTTGTGCAGTTAACGAGCTGAGTTATTTTCCAGGGAACAAACCGCACTTGAATACAATAAAATGAAGAAAATAAAACCAACAGCACAAATCGAGTGAAAATATAATAAAAAGAGGGCCGAGCCACCAAACTGGCCATTTTCCCCATCGAAAATTTTCGGTTTCTGCCTAACAAATTACATAAAATTTATTTTCGTGCTAGAAAGTTTGATATTTGTTTATTTGATTGCCGCTCATTAAAATTGGAAATGTAATATTTATGCGATGGCCCTCTAAATTATATTTTGAAAATCAAATGGGTGGCCAACGTTTTTGCCATAAATATTGAGTTTCATGTGGTGTAGAAATTATTATTTAGTGACTTAGTTTGTCTCCATTTCATTTAATTCTCTTCGTTTGATTAACAACTGTTCCTAAACAGTTTTAAGTATTAAGTTTCAAACTAAGTTCTTTAAACATTTTCGTATAACTTTAATTTCTAGATTTCCCAACGCTGCTCTCATTTTCAACATAACTAAAAAACAATTTTGTTCATTCCCAAATATTTGCGCAAAGTCGCTCCTTCTTTAACTGAAAGCATTACTCATGTATGTAATTTATATGCAACTTTCTATTTTTATTTAAATAACAAATTTTCGAAAAAAGTGAGCAGATGCAAGTCAACTCAAGCCAACTGACACACCCGCACAAATATTTAACATATTTTTTGCAAATAAAATTTTCATAAAACAATAAAGGTGAAAAGTATGCAGACACACATGACTAACAGAAATGCATGTTGAGCTCGGCTCAAATAGCAACTATGCAAATGGCAAACATAGAACATCTGACGCGTTCTGTTTCCCACCAAACATATATTCTTTTGTAAGCACTACAAAAAATAAGAGGCTACATAAATTAAAGAGTCTACTGAACAATATAAACATTTTAGGTTACTTATAACATTTTTTTCCATTTTAAATTTAAAAGTTGAACAAGAGCCCTTGATTTTCAAATATTTAAATATTGGAAAAAAGTAAACCTAATTTCTTTCAGTGCCTGAAAATGCATACACTGGCCCTGTCTGTTGGATTTCGATTTCAGTAGAACAAAACCCAACAAAAAGTCGCGGGAGCCGAGCATACTCACTGGGTTATCCTTGAATGTCCCTCAGCCAGCAGCTAAATTAGCTTTTCCTGGGTCACACACACCCACAAATGAAGACAAGTGGGTGTGTTTTGGGGGTGGTGAGTGGGTGGCATGGCGGTTGCTGGCTAAACAAACAACAGCAAGCAAAAAGCAGCAGCAACAATTGAAATGATACAAACACAGAGAACGCTGCAAAGTGAAATGCAATGCTGGCTTGGGTTATAAATAGACTGGGTGGGTGGAAAGGTGGGCGGGAAAAATGTAGGAAAAATGGTTGTGGGTGGGTTTTTTTCATAATGCCCAGAAGAAAAAGCAGCGCTGCATTCTTTTCAATTGCTTTTGTTGGCTGCTGTACACGTGGGCAGAAAAGCTGGCTAGAAAAATAGGAAAATAGCAGAATGTGTACCTGAGGAAGTTGAAGAAAATGACCTTCATATTAAGTGCATAAATTCACAACTTTGCGGGAAAAAATCTTAAGAACATCAGAACTAAAAGTGCAAATCAATTTGGCTTGGAAATCAAATGGATAAGTAGAATATAACAATTTCTTGCATAAGTCCACTGGGTAAATTTTGATTGCAAACAAGGATACTAAGAATGGCTACAGATTTTTGAACTATTTATGAATATAATAAAAAACTGCGTTAGTTTTAAGGAATTTGAAAGTTTTTTTTAAGGAATACAATTTTTTTGAATATTTAATTCTAATTTTTAAATTTACACTGATATTAAACGAAATGAATTTGTATACCTGATACTCGTAAAAAAAAAGGGCTATATTATGTTCGACGGAAAGTATGTAACAGGTAGAAGAAAGACTAAAGTATTATATTATTGATCACAACTGGCCATATCCGTCTACATATACATATGTCCGTCCATATGAAAGCTGAGATCACATAAACCAGATAAAGTAGAATGTTGGGATTAGGCATGCAGATTCTTGAGATTCTTGCGCAGCGCTAGTATATTTTATCAGAGTGCCTCGTAAATTCTAACGACCATAATGCTAAAACCTGCCTGGCGCCCACATTTTGGAAGATTTTCTAAAGGTGTAAGTGGGATTTTGTTTTGATTATCCATATCCATCTACTTGCCAAAAATTGTTTAAATAGGACCATCCACCAAAAAGCTATAAGAAAATAAAGGGATCGACGCTAGGTGGCGGCGCTGCTGTGGGCTATGCAAGTTTAATTACAGACGCTTTGTTGCTTGTATATCATCATTTATTTCCCACTCCACTAAGCTGAGCAAGCTGGGTATCTGATAGTCGAGGCCATCGAGCGTTCTCTCTTGTTAAATCTAAAATTTTAAATGCATTTTTTTCTTGGGCCTGCGCAAAGCCTTAACAAACATTTTCTTTGAGAACTTTCCTTTATTTCTCAGGCTATCTCCTTTGGCTCACGCATTCCATTGTCACTTTACCTTTCGCCACACAAAAGCTGTGCTGCTTTCTCAGAGTCCTTTTCTAAACATCCTCAAAACATCCTTGCATTCACATGTTCTGGCATTATTTGCTTACGTGTCCAAAGCTCATCTCGTCCACCCACCCACTCATGGCCACTTTAATAAATGAAAAACCTCTCTCAGAGTTTTGTTTTCCACTTCTATTTGTTTACCACTGCTGCTGTTTTGATACAACATGTTTGTTTTGTTTGTTATTGTTTTTTGTTTGTTTTGTCGCGCATTAGAACAGAGTCATTTCACTTTCAGCAAAGAATTTTTCGGTTGGGCATGAATATACTCGTAATTATTATATGGGCCCCGATGACGATTTGTATTATCATGTGCCTCATCTGAAGCACCGCCACCCACAGCCCAACTAATTGAATGTCACATGCAAATGCAACATTACATTTACCCCGAGCTAATTGCATTGCAACACGCGCTTTAAAGTCAATGAACGATTTGGTATTTCGCTATTTTACTTAGCCACAATTGCAGGCACGCAAATGTCAAAGCTTTTTAAAATAGCCATAAAATGCCTAGAACAAGGGGAGACCACGAAAATAGCAGCAAAAGTTGTAAATTGCCTAGGCAGTAAACATAAAATGTCATACTCAGTGGGTTATAAAAAATTTACGCAATGTTTGCCCTTCTCTGGAAGAAGTTAGGGATGGGAGTACGGAAAAGAAAAGGAGTTTCTCTTGAGCCACAAGAATAATAAATACATTTTCATGCTAGATTTAAGTTGTGAAAGATATTTATGCCTAACCAAATCTGACGTTATGTAAAGGTTTATATATAGAACTGTTTAAAGTACGTTTTTTCGACCGGACACCTAACTAAAAGTAGGTTTAAAGCTCTACATATCCTAGGTTTAAAACCTACAATAGGAGAAATCGACCCTATGCTTGTTTAATAAATAATACTAAATTTTTAATGTGTTAAGGTTTATATATAGAACCGGTAAGGTACTTATTATCGTCCGATGTCAATATAAAAGTAGGCTATAAACTCTACATGTTTTAGGTTCGAATCCTACATTAGAACAAAAACGATCCTAACCCTGTTTAATAAACATAACTACATTTTGAATGTATTGACTTATAGAAAGGAAATCATAATCTCTCCAAAGATTTAGAAACAAATCCTCGAGACTTTTTGAATCTTTATTAAAGCATTTGGAAAGTTGCAAGTTTTCCATCGCTGCGCCATCCCCATTTTCTTATATAAATAAAGTCCTGGAGGGTTTTTACGTATAGGTGGTAACTGTCAAAATGGCGCCTCCCTTAGGCGCCAACTATTTGCATGTGTGATAAGCCCAGACAGAGTGGGAATGGAAAAAGGGGCCCAAAAGGGGGGAATGGAAATAAAGAGAAACCCTTTACGAGGCCACAAATCAAAGGCAGAAACATGAAAACAATATGTCAAATGATATTACACATTAAATTAGTTAAGACCAAACAAATGTGAGTAATAAAGCCGCCTGTCGTGTGTCTGCGGGGGTGTAAAGACGGGGGTTTCGTGTCGAGCATGTGCTCGGAAAACTCGATTTTCCTTACACCAATACACTTTACTACTTCCCTCAACTTGAGCACATTTTCGCCCAGCAGCAATTTGTCACGTGACATTTTCGTTTGGCCAAAAATTACAAATGTTTTTATTATTTTTGGTTTGTTTTTGGAACTTGCGCTGCATGCCCGTGCTCGGAGGCGTTGCCAAGGTGCGTGTTTTCGGGTTTTGATTTCCTGACGTGTTTACACCGAGGATACAAAACAACATGACAGCACAGCAACGGAAAAAACGAGATGGAAAAGGGCAGAGTATAGCCCTCCTCTTTGGTTAATTCATGCGGTCAGTTATTTAATTTTAAAAGCAACATAAAAATTTAATTCCCTTAAATGGGTAAATAATAACCCTGTTTTTAAATCATAAAGAAATTGAACACCCAACAATTCTCATGCTTTCATCATCATTTGCCATCCCACTCCCAGTGTTTATTTATGCATTTACCCGAATAACTGAAGATTTTAATGGATTTTCCATGTATGAGGTAAGCAACGGTTGTAAATGCATTTTCATTTCTATAATTATATGGCTTCTTGCCGATTTCTGCTAATGAATTAAGTTGGATTTTAAAAAGCATTCTTGTCGTGCACGCAAACATGCAATGGCAGGCCAAACTTTGCGGGGTAAGAACAATAAGGGAATTGACCACAATTGCTGCTATTAAATTTTCTTATGTGAAGGAAAGTGAAAATCATGATTAATGATTTAATGCAGAGAAATGAATTAGCCACAAAATGTATGATGATTGTAGGGAGCTTATAGAATATTTTCTTAATTATTGATTTTGTTACTAAGTTGACTCTTGGTACTGAGGGTATTCTGGAATAGTTTTCAAATATAAACCTCGTTGTATTTTTTTAATGTTCTTGTGAGTGTCTTTAAGTTAAACGTGTTTTTTTTTAATGGTGGGTGTACAATTTTTAACCGTTTTGCGAATTTTTAAACTAAATTCTGGGTAACAAGAGCTACAAAATAAAATTGATTGGACACAAAACTTCTTATGTGTTAAATTAAACATTGTAAGGCCTGTTGATAAGTAAATTATTTAAAAATATATATACAAAAAATAATGGTAACATTGGGTCAGAGGTTAGTGTGAGTTGATTTGTGTTCCGGGATGGATCGATAAGTCGTCACTCGCACACTCACCTATCCCTCAGGCAAATTTTGAACTCCGGCTGCGAATCGTAGTCGCTGTTATCGATAAAGCTGCTGCGCTCCCTGTCCCGCTCCCGCTCCCGTTCCCTTTCCCGCTCCCGCTCCCTTTCCCGCTGGTACTCCTGCATGTTGGCCAGCTGCTTGTGAAAGAGCTCCTGCTGCGACTGGAGGAGATCGTGGTGATCCTGCAGAGCGGCCAGCTGGTTGAGTTGCTGCTGGTAGGAGGACGACTGCTGCTGCTGATGCGGGGGCGACGTGGGCCTGGGTCGCTGGTAGGGATGGTGGTGGTGGTGGTGGTTGTGGTGGGGCGGCTGGTGGTGGTGCAGCTGGTGGTGCGGATGGCGCTGCAGCTGGTGGTGGTGGTGCTGCAGACTGTGGCTGCTCTTCAGCTGCGTCAGCTTGGCATCCACCTCGGCCAGGCCGAACTCCAGTTCCGCCTGGGCCTGCTGCTCGTAGGCCTGCTGAGCCTGCTGCAACCGCTCCCGCTCGCTCCTCGGCGAGTTGGCCAGCTGCTCCGCCGGCGGCTCAATCTCTACCGCCGAATAGTCGTAATCCAGTCGGTGGTGATGGTGCAGCGACTGTGTGTTCTTGCTGTCCGCCGTCACCGCCCCCGTTCCGGGCGTGGCAGTGGCTATTTTGCCGGCCAGCGCGTCCAGCGAACTCAGCATCTTTGGGGGATCCTCTGACTGATCAGTATAGGCTTTAATCAATCCGTACTCTTATGTCCTTTGCTGACATACAGCCGAGTCCTCGACCTTATACCCTTTGCTCCAGCTCGATTACTTCTTTTTTACTTTGCTTGTTTCTATTTACTGTTTAACTATTGCCTATAATTTGCCTGAAGGAGAAGTTGGGAGGCAAATTGCAATGGATTAGTAAGTTTTTATGAATATTTATTAGTTAAGGTAGATAAATGAGTGGATGCGACCTTGAGACATTCAGGCATGCAATATATCCCCTGTTTATTTTGCAGCTTAGGTCAGCTACATTTCACTTAAGCTCACAAACTCGAAAATAAAGAACCAGCTCACACACACTCGCACACACTTGCTCACCCACACAAGCACCCGTTGAGTGTGTGTTCTCGTATCTGTGTCTGTGTCTGTGTCCGTCTGTCTGTCTGTGGTCGTAAAATGCAAACACTTGAGCTAGAAAAGGACCGGCTTGAAAGGCAAAAAGGGGTTTTGGGGATGAGAGGATGCATGGAGTGGTTGCCACTCACATTGTGTGCCCTGTTTGTCCACCCCGTCTCCACATCACCACCCCCTACCCCCAACAAACACAAACATCTCGAGGGGCAAAAGTCGCCCCAGCTTCTGTGGTCAAAATAATTGGGGGACATTCAAATGAAGAAAATCAAGAGGAATGCTAAAGTTATACCTTTTTATATAAAGCAGAGGGAACTCGTTGCAAGTAGTTGCACTGTTGTTTAGCAACAAAATGAATATTCATTTATTAGATTATTTTTAATTATGCCATAAAATAAGGGTGCACGGAAAATGCAGTTCTAACAATAAAATAATTTTATTAAAGTTTTTTCCATGTATCCATGTATCCATCCATGTATTTTCCATGTATATATGATATAGTCGGCATACGGAATATACCAGGCTTTTTTTGAGCAATCCCAAAAAAGGGCTATAAAATTAGTTGAGATTGCAATACTTTGTGGTCAGTGGAGGATTCTGGGCAATTTCAATAAAGAACCCAGGAGCTCTTCCTTGGGCAAACAAGCTGACCGCACTTCATTCTGGCCAGCACACTAGCTTCTGTGCTTCCATATATCCTGTAGTCTCAGAATCCTTATCCACTCCACTCAACACCTGCAATATCTTCAATCAAATTTGCAGCTTACAACAAAAGTCCATTGTTGTTGCTGTGGCTGTCGGGTTTTTGTATCTACAAAAAACTACAAAGTTTGCTTAGTATCTTTTACCAGCGATGATTGAGGGGGTGGTGCTGCACAGTGGGTGGCTGAGTGGATGGATGATATCCTGCTTGATGTTTGTTGTATGACATACTATAAAAGTCAACTTGAATGCGCTGTGTAAATTTCACCACATCTCCTCCTAGCCAGAATCCAGCATTTCTCCCTGCCTTTCTCCAGTGCCTTGCAACTTTAAGTAGTTCTCCCTGCCACATCCTTTTCTCTATCCGGCGCAATGGTTGCATTTGAAAGGAATTTGCCTTTTACAAGATTTTACTCTTTGCAATTTACACGCGTCGACCGCTTTTCCATAAGCACACACACAAACGCGTCCAAAACCCACTGCACACACGTAAGTATGTGTGTTTGTCTGACTGTGTTGCAAGCATTTGGCTTTTGTAAATGTTACTTCCTTATTACATGGCATTATATTATTGCAGATACAGAGCAAGTCTCGGCTATCAAAGTAGTCCCAGCCACAAATGGGGAACAGAACGAGATTGCAGAGGAAGTTGCGGGAACAGAAGGATCTGGGCTGGTGGTAGGAAGGTTTTCCTAAATGCTTTCCAGGATGTTTGCCCACGCAGGATGTCTTTGCAGCCACAGAAACGGAAAGAAAAAATCTTGGGGCCTGTAATTAGCAAGGAGTAGGCGGAGTTTGCCACTCGGTTTAAAGTTTAATTTAAGGACTGTACAATTAATGAGGAAATGCTTAAAAAGTAACTACTGAAGCATGGAAGATTTTGGATAAAGCATAGAAAATGATGTGCTCAGCCTCTGCCGGAACACACACAGCGTACAACAGCAGTCATCCCACACACATCGATAAGCTGCCCCGTGCAAACTACTGAATTTCTTGTTTTTGGGAGATAACACTACAAATTTAAAAACGTTAAGAATTTTAAAACAGTTAAGTATAATGTTTCCGCCAGTTGAACAACAGTTTTATTATAAACGTCATCACTTGTCCATAAATAATTACATACACAGAGAAATTCTGACGTTCTCATCTGAGTTGAAAATGTTCTTAAAAATAGAACGACATTTTTAAGTTGAAAATGTTTTATTTTTGCTCGAATCAAGTTGAATTGGCGGTATTTAAGTGCATTGTATGTACAAATAAACTATTAGTTCAGTCCTTGGTGTATACTTATCAAAAAGTTGTTAAATAGGCTCAATTTAACTTTTCTCTTCATTTCGTTCTTTTATTGATACCAAAATGTACTTACACGGATTTTAAGAACAAATGTTCTCAATTGAAGAACAATGTTCTTAGATAGTTTTCTCTGTGTATGTCTAAAATATAAACTTAAATTCCCCTTTTCGAAAATAGGTAAAGACAATCAATTCAATTATAAAATGGTATGCCAAATATTATGCAAAACAAAAACTTGTTCTGTGAAAAAGCGTAGTTCGATGAATAAAGAACACAAATTTGCATTCGTTAATTTCCATTGAATGTCGCTTTAATCCTTTAAAAACAATTCAGCAACTTAATTAGCCATGCAGCTAATTGCATTCAAAGGATATCAAGCTCAACCCACAGCCGCAAGGCAAAGGAGCCAGACAGTTGGAAGTCAGCTCCTTTTTGTCCTTTTCATTAGCCATGGCATAATAGAATTTGAAAGGGCTTTAAGAGGAGCGCGCTCACTCTGTGTGTTATCAAAACTAGCAAACGGAAAAACCCGGGAAAAGTGCGCGAAAAATTAAAAAAAATTAAGAGAAAGTCGCGATAGACGAGAAAACTCTCTCTCTTTCTGAGCTTCAAAGACAAGCGCGCCATAACCCAAAAACATAAATCCTTTGGCGGAAAATAAATAAAGCGAGCTGGCAAGAGGAAAATGAATATGCTAGCCGTCGCAGAGAAATGGGGATATATAAGTGGAAAAAAGTTGATAAGCGGCAACTGCAAAAGCTTTTTAACACCCAGCCAGAAAGGAAAATGCGAAAGAGACACATTGAATGCGGGTTTCTCACTGCGGGGATACAAATAAAAAGAAAATAATGAGATTTTCCCGGCCATCCCAGTGACAGAGAGTAACTTAGAAAATATTGAGCGTTATAAAAGGAATTTCCGTTGTTCTGCGGCTTCCATTTAGAAATGCAAAACTAAGCAATTTAAATTGAAATTGTTTGACAAGGGAAACATCTAAGAAACCATGTAAAATATGCAAAGGAGCAGCTTCCAATTGTGTTTTATACAGCGAACAAAAAATAAAAGCCACAATTACAAGAGTGCTATTTGTCCAAACTCTTCTTCCATAATGTAATATACAAATTTATTGCAGATTTTCTCCGATATGCACACTAATTAATTTTCCCAAATTAAACCAGCTTTACTTTCCAAAGGTCTATCCTTGTTTCATAAATAAATATGTAGACAATATTCAATTATCATCAGTATCTAAGGCACAATTTCCCCCGAATTATTTTCCATAATGCCGAACCAGTGCAAATATTCCTTTCGGCCAGCATTAAATCAAATGAATCGTTTGATGCGGCACGGACAAATATTGTGCCACTTCTCATAATATAATCCTGAGGAGGATATGGAAACCCAACGAGAGGCCCCCAAGACACTGGCATAAATTGTCAGCTGACAATTTAATAAACAATGGAAACTCAGGGCTAAAATGATTAGACATTTATGGATGTGTGCTCGGGGCCAAAGCAATGCAAATGTAAACGAATCGAGTATCTAATTAAGCATCTCAGGATGGCCTAGAAACACCAATACTGAGATTTCTCCCGCACATAAATTAAACGAGTTTTCCTCGGCCTTTAAATATTTTCGAGAAAAGCTTGAAGCTTCAAAATTAAATATCGCACACAATTGCTGCCTTCGTTGTTGGTTATAGGAAAGAAAGTCTTAACCGCAACAAGCCAAAGTCACGATGAGCGGGAGAAAGCAATTACTTTCTGCTTTGCTTGTTGCTTCTCCTACAAGACGACGTTCGGTGGTCCTGCCCCCGAAAAAATGGGAATAGAAAACTTTTTGTGGCCCTGACAGCAGTTTATGCTACACTTGCTCCGACTCAAACTGTCAATATTTTACTTTAAGACACCCGGCCACAAGGAGTCGAGGAGCAGCCACATCATTTGCTATAAATTTACTTCATGCTGCTGCTGTAACGACCCAAAACTCGACGGAACAGAACAACAAAGTGGCAACTTCTTGTGGGCGGTTCTAGACACAAATTCCTCCTTCCTGATTTTCTCGAGCTGGATAAATAAGAGAATTAAAATGGAAATATTCTTAAGATTCTTTAAGTGATTCTTCAAAAATTACTTTTTATACTTCATGGAAAATATACTCTTTTGACTTTGTTTCATTAATATTCAAAATCTTATATTTTGTTATTTGTTTGTTGTTATTATTATAGCATATATAGATTATTTATTTATTTACTTAATCGCCAATAGATAAATCCTTTTCTGGTTACAATTATAAAACATAAATCTATCTTAAGTTTTACGTAAATCTATTTTAAAAATAAATAAATTCCCTAGTGGTTTGCCTGAGCAATAAGAGATATATTTTAGCCAGATATAAAACTGGTTTTGTAAACACCTTTTTTTTCAAAAAATCTGGCAGATATTAAATTCGAAACAGGACTCTCCCTGATTTTCCCTACACCCCACCAACCGAACCTCCCACTGTATTTTGTGGTTGCTGCTGAACATGTGTTTTCCTGGCAAAGTTAAGACGAAACCTGCCTCAATTGAAACCACCCAACCAACTGGGCCACAAATTTTGAGGTCAGCCTGGGATGGTCTGGCATAAATCTGAGAGCAAACTACACCGAGGCAACCATCTTGGACAGGACATCTCGGCCTGAGACTCCTTTGGGCGCTGGCGAGTCCTTGGGAACGGACTTTGAACCCCATGTTGATGCTGGTAATCAAGGCATTAAGTGTGTTTACTGTTTATTTTATTAGACTTTAAGGCTTAATAGCTTTTTCAAGAGCGTTTTTGGGCTCGCCTTTGTTTAGCACCCTCTCCCGCCCATTCAAGTATTTAATTAAAGTCAACTTTGATTTAATTAAAAGTTCTGGCGTTGGCCCAATATTTTGCTCATGAATTATTTATGCCAACAAAAGTGCTCCAAAAAAGGAGCGGCCGAACTGATTAAGCCAAATAAACATAAAAAATAGGGGCAATTGCTGATGGTGGAAAAAAGGAAGTGCGACAAGTTACAAGTTTGCACCGCAAAATAAGAAAAACTCTTACTCTCATTAGCGAGAAACTTTGCCCAAGGACTAAGACTATAACCTTCCTTATTTTCGTAATATTCTCTTCCTTTTTTGAATGGCGAACTTTTGCGTTAAACTTTTTTAGTCCTCCCAGCGTTCTCTCACTTTTTCTATTTATCTCAGCCAGTACTTGGTCAATTTCCTGGTCAGTTTTGTAACTTTGTTGACGTGTCCTGCAATCGACTGTCGCCGACTGCTTTTCTTTTTTGTACTTGACGTTAATCTCTCAATTTTCGTGGACGATTTCTGCAATTGCACTGTCTGCAAAAAAGCGCACCATTTTATTGCAATATTTTTCAGAAATATTTGTAAATATTTTGTTGGTTTTATTTTGCATAAGCCAAAATGTGTGCTTTTTCTAAGTAGGTTATAAAAATATTTTTGAATCAGTGCTTTTATTGAATTTTTAAAAAAAATGTATTAAAAAAAGGTTTACCTCTAAACTGTTTCAAGAGATTCTAAAGGAAATTAATTGACTTCAGGTGCAACTGAAAATATGTTTGGAAGATCAAACAATGCTAAGCCAAACACAAATAAAAACAAATAAGTGTGAGCAGAACACAGCAAAATGTGAAATTCTGGAAAGAGGAAAAATAAATGAACAATATTTGGTAGATTTCGATTTCATTTTGTTTTCATGGCGATATTACTGAGAAGGCAAGGGGTATGCTTTTATGCACTTTATAGTTCCAACATTTACCAACATTTTTTATTGGCAAAAGGTATATTTTTGGGACATCTTTGAACACTTTCATTAAAAAAGAACATGCTATAAACTCAGCTTATATTCTCTTCACAACAAATTGGTAGAAGGTAACTGGCAGCCTATAATATGTTGGCTTTCGAAGTCTAGGACACAGCACTGACCCAGTATAAATATTAAAACAGTAACTGAGCGAGTTTCCACTCACGCCGAACCAACTGGGGAACAAGTGCGACGACTCTGTAATAATTTATATTTATTTTCTGTTATCTATTTGACCAAAAATTGCAAACTGCAAAATTGCCAAAACAGAGCAACAGAGTCTGGTCTCATGAAATTTCTATTGGCAATGGTGTGTGGGTGAATTTTCGGTGGGTGTTTTGTGGGTGGACAAAACTGCCATTGTTGTGTCAGGTCTATGTTCATGTTCTATGTCCATGTGCACACTCGGCTGTTTGTTGTTTATGCAAATCTCAAATGCCTCGTAAAAGTAAATGAACAGAAAACAGTGGGCAAAAAATGGGAAAACAAAAAAATTGTCCGACAATTTCATATTGAAAGTAAGCTTTTGCCCTCTGCGCCGCAGTTCTTGTGAGTGGATGATGGAAACTGAAGTGTTTGCTTTTGGGAGAGATACGGAAAATGGGATAATATAGTATATTAGAAGTTGGTATATCATACTACAGAAATTAGACCATAAATGATATAGTTGGTTGAAGAACTGGCTCATTATAAATAAAGTATTGTATTACTTAATAGCGAGTGTTAGAAAATTACCTAGAATTCTTAACTTTTTTCCGTTTGATAAATTATCAAGCACTTTAATGCTTTTAGTCGTATCGCTCTTAAGGAAATGCATGACTCCCATTTTAGGCTCGTTTATCTACAATTAATTTTATCCCCCATCGAAACTTCGCCTTCTTCACGACGTGTCCAAAGCAATTAACACATTGTCCACCTTTTTAATGCTTCGAGCCGAAAGCAAAATGCCAAAACACTTTCGACTTGGGCCATCGATGAACAGTGAGTTGCGTGCCAAACCCGCGCAAACTGAACCATTTTATATATCAGAAGACTTGGCGCTCTACCTTTTATTGGGACCCTATGTCCAGGGCTTGGGGGATTATTTATGGAACCCACACACGCAGCTGGCGGCACATTTCTCATTTAACTGCCTTCACCATTTGCTAATTAATTCGAGAAATTCCATTTGTTTCAACGCTGAAACAACTAAATTTTGTTCCTATTTTTTTGGCCGTTCTTGAGAATGTCGAAATCAATTTGTGTTGCGTTTGCTCTTTCGACTTTGGCAACGAGATTTGTGTTTTTACGACTTTTGGCATGTCCAGAAGGAAAAGAGGAAAGTTCTGCCCTTCCACAATTGCGTGTTTTCTCAACGGGAGAGGTTAGGATCGTTTAACTTCTGACCACCTGCTCACGCAAAAAATATTTGTACGAAATCAAATTAATGGCGGCCCGTTGATGTTTTATTAATTTATACGGCTTTCCTCTCTCGCATTCGGTTTCGGGGGCTACGAAATAAATTATATTGCTCATACGGCGCGTGGTTTGCATTATTGAGTAATTAAATACTAATTAAAGCGTAACATGAGCCAATTCCCTTGATTTTTATGTGAGTCCTCGTTGCGGGGAGTTGTGGTTGGGGAAAAATAATACGAGTTAACGAGAAAACAGTCGACTTTGTTCTTATCTCCGGATTGCGTCAGCTTTAATTAGTTGGGGGAGTATTATTTAATGAGGCGGGGTTTTCATTTCGTACAATAATTGCCTCTATTGTAACAAGAGTCAATTTTAAGCGAAGCAAAATTTATAATGAATCGAGATATCTACCCTTTAAGTATAAAAAGTAGCGCCATAACTTTCTATTATTTTACTCGTTTAAGATAAAGCTTTTAGGCATTCGCATAAAATCAGACAGGCAGAGTGCTTTAAATAACAAATTAACCGAAAGGATCCTTGAAACCATTTCGCACGGCTAGACGACTTTGGTCCGGTTTAATTGCTCCGCAGTGATTTGCATCCTGTTCTGCCAAACCAAAAGCCAGACATTAAGAGCATGGGTCTCATAAATGACACTTGTCTGGCTTTCGTTTTGGTTCGGAAAACTCCTCAACTGAACTAATTACTCGGAGAGTTCCCGACTCCCTTGAGTGCTCCATCAAAAAAAATATCCATGAATATTATGCATTGATAAATGCAATAAACTTTGACAATATTGTATTGTCGTTGTTGATAAAAATTCATAAATAAATATATATATGTTTTTTCAGTTTTCCGGCACCAGCAACGATATTTTTTTGCTGTCCTGCGCTGACATGTCACTCAAATTGTGCGACGTTCGATTCTGTTTGCCCGACTTCCCGCTCTTGTTGTTTGCTCCTGTTGTATAATATATCCTATCATAATCTTTCCTGACACGCGATGCTCCTGTTCCTGTTCCCGCTCCAGTTTTTTTTATCCTTATCTTTAACTGGGTTCGTTTGTTTTCCATCCTCTCTGTTTGTGTGTGTCCCTTCAAATATTGTTGCGACCCATCAATTTGATGTTGTCAATTTTCGTGAAAATTTATTGTTTGTTGCTTTCGAAATTTGACATTGTCATGCAGTTCGTTAGCCATTTCTGGCAGAGTTGTGATGTATTAAAAACAGTTGACAGACCATTGGATGGTTCGAAACAAGGAATGGGTTATCTACAGATCGAACTGAAGGGCTTTGCAAACTCTTCAGAGAAAACCTATAATACCAGAACATAATAAAACCAATTAATACGAAAAATAATAATAAATATTTCGTAATTCAATAAAAAAATGTAGAAGTATTATTATAAATAAAATAATAATTTAAACGACATTTTTAATTTTTTCGCATGCAATCTTAACACTTAAACATCGAAAGCCACAGAAAATAAATCCAAAAAAGCAACTGTCCGCAAAATCATTTCTCGCTCGTATTTCTGTCCGGGGACGGCATATAAAATTCCAAAAATATCCTACCCAAAAGCACAGGTTTCCCCCAGTATTCGATTTACAGAGCTGCATTTAAATCTTTCAACCGATGTGTGTGCATCTGGTGTGCTTATCGGGTCTGGCATAGGTTTTTGTCAAATAAATATTGGGTGCAGCATTCGCACATAAAATACACAAAAACAAACCAAAATACGCAAAACCGGTATAAAGAAAACACAAAACGATAAACAAAAAAATAGGAACCAAAGATATCGAGGGGAGGGAAAATAGGTGCCGGGAACACACAAAGCTGTTGACATGTTGTGGAGGATATATATGAAGTGGATGCAGCAGATACAGATACGGATTGAATGGGATGTATAGCTCGGGGTGGGGATTCCTCTACCTCGCTTTGGTGATTGTTTATTTTTGGGCTTCATGTTAATTCGTGTGTAATAGACAATGTGGCCGAAATCAGCAAAAAGACCATGGGGATGTGCCAAAATAAAAAATACATTTAAAATCCTTTTGGCTTGCGTGGAATATTTTTTCCTTTCTGATTTTTGTTTGCTTTCTTGTGTCAACCCGTCGCACGCTTATCAAAAAAGGTTGCTCTTTGTTTTACACACAATCTGCAGGTGTCCTGTGACTTTGACCAGTCATGGGACCTTTTCCTGTGTCTGGGGGTATCTCTATCTGTGATTCACCTTTGTGTCTGTCTACAAACAAAAGTGTTATCAGCAATTTTCCCCTTTTTTAAATTATGTTATGTTAAATAAAAAAAGGGCTCTTCTCTCCATTTCAGAACTGCAAAATTGAATTAAGTTTGTTAAATTGGGCAGATTTGTTTTTCCGGGTTATTGTTTGCAGAGACGGAATTTAATTTTACAGTGATTTGTTTCTAGGGGTAATTGTGACCTTAAATTAATAACATTTAAGGAAGTTAGCCAAACGATTCAAATTAAAATAAATTTATGAATGAGTGCCCCTCACAAGCACATTCAAAAGAAGGGATGCTTTGTTTAATTATCAATTTGTTAGGTGATTAATTTTATTTCACATAACATTGACGTTAAAACAATTCTTTAATTCTAAACAAATTCGTTAATATATGCAGATGACCAGATTTAAAATAAAACATTTCAGGTTTTAAATTAAATCCCTTGGGCGAGCTAAATAATTGAAAGGAAATATAAGTTTCAGTGATTTTATGCAAACCGTTCATTTAGCATTTATTATTAATTTCCTATTTATTTTCATGAATATTTTACGCAGCCGTGTGCAACGAAAAAGACTTTAATAGTTATCAGCAAAACATATAAATATACTTTTACAACAGGCGGGAGATTAAAGCCGGGCCAATCTCCACTTGCTAAACTGAACTACATCAATAATTGAATACAATAAATGTGCTCCAGAACACAGTGCGTATGAGTTATGTTGTCGTTGTCGACGTCGCCGTCGTTTGTCGCTTGTTAATATGGCTCATAAATAACGCATTTATGACACAGACACACGCACAGGGCCAGGACGCAGTGCTACAATGAACTCACACAGACAGGCGTGCATGTGTGTGCGTGTGTGAACTTACACACACTCATTTGTTTGGCCTGTCCGTGTCTCTCTATTAGCAGCTTTGATATGCAAATTTTGCGCCTACATAATAAAGTTGCGCCAGATTTTTAACCCCCTGCCCTCCAAACTTAGCCAACACAAATACACACACCACACCCACTTACACACACTAATGCCAATCCTAATAGTTTAATATGCTTATAATTGTTGGCTGAAATAGTATTGTCGTGTTGTTTTGTTTTCCTCGTGTCTCTCGCTTTGCATTTTAAATATTTTATTAATTTCGTATATATTTTTGACCATTTAAATTTTCGTCGGCGCCGAGCGCTGAGTGCATTTGACAGACAGACAGGCATTGTTTAGGCTCCCTGTACGCATTTCCCCCTCTCATGTTTGATTTATGTTTTATGCATTTTACCAAATGAATTTAATTTATGGTAGAATATTCTCTACATAGTTTTTTGCATACAAATATTCGCTGTCAGAAATACTCATTTCGGCCTCGACGGAAGTGGCGAACGTTTGTTTGGTTTGCAGACACTTTTTACCATTTTTGCTGTATGGCGTGAAACAAATTGTAATGGGGAAAAAGGACTGAAAAAATACATCGATTTTAAAACAATACGTAGATAGGATATTTAGGTTTCTGCACTTTGAGTTTCTATCCATTTTTAATTGAGGAAATTGCTAGGAAATTCGTAAATATTTTTAAGACAAAAAGAGCTTCTAATTGACATTTGATTTTAAGTTTAAATTGAAGATGCGTTGTTAGAGAAATCAATCAATCATAAGCTATGGCTAGATATAAAAAAAACAGTAACAATACAAATTCTATAGTCGAGTACCTTTACTTTAAAATAAGGAACAGTGCTGTTGGCCTTTAAAATAAAATTGCAGGGAATTTTTAATGCTGCGGCACCATGATTGGTATTTTGAACCTGTGTACTTTTATATAATAACTTTTAAAATAATATTGTAATGGGGATATGATTACTGGGATGCACTGATCAATAAATCTATTTCAATGCACGCTGAAATCAAATCATCAACATTTTATGGCGGTTTGTGGGTGTTACAATGGGCGCGGCACTCGGCTCTAAGGGTATAAAAATAAGTGAACGAGATTTCAAATTATGGAAATGGTGTACGACTTTAATTATAATTAATTACTCTTAATATTACCAACTCTTTCCAATTTTGTCAAGCGCTCTAGCACCTAAATTAGACCACACAACAAAGTTTTTAATGACCAAACTAACTTAGTTAATTAAAATAGAACAGTCTTAAAATCAAATAATTTCAAGTGCATTTTTCTTTGTTAGAGAGCCAATATAGGAAACCGAATTGTGGATTCAAATGTGGATGGCGTATGATGGTCTGAAAGTTTTAAATTGTGTCTAAAAGTATGCAGTGAAAAAAGAATATATTCTTTCGGAACGAAAACATTAATGCATACTTTTCGATACCTTTAGTAGTGATTTCATAGCTTTAGTAATTGTTTTGGCACCTTCGATTGCTGTGCCTTTCACTTTCCCACCACCAAATTGAAACATTTCCAGCGATTTCACTTGCAGAAATTCAACCGAAATTCAGAGGACCTGGGAACTTGGCCCAATTATGGCCCGGCACAAACAACACAAGCCGGCGTTGTACCGCGCCAGACGCCCGAAAGTCGGCAAATGTTTTTTGTTTGCTCTGGTTACGGGGACTGGATTCTGGGTGCTGGGCTCTGGGCTCTGGGTTCTGGCTTGGCAGTTAAACCGCACTTGCGGCAGTCACCTTGTCGCTTGCTATCTGCCTCCGCTTTTATGGAAAAACCATGGGTGGCTGGGTGGCAAGTGGGTGGATATACATATAGCCCCCTGTCATAAATCTCACAATTTCTGCATGAAACTCAGCTGCGTTTTGGCTTGGCTTTATTACCGCCAGTAGACGCGACTCCTTGTTTCTCCACTTTTATATATATAAAGTTCAGCGTAAAATGTCTTAATAAAGTCTTCTGAGCGGAGATAGGAGTGCAAAAATGCGAGAGAAATGCCCTGCTAACATCTTTATGTCAAGGACATTTTTATGCCTCCCACAGCCGTCAGACAGAGATAGAGATTAGATTTCCGTCGTTATTTTTACGTTCAGATTTGACTTCATGGCCATGACGGTATTTATAACGCAAGTATTAACAATAGAGTGAGGCCCAAAAACGTATTGAGAAATGAAGTCATTGGTTGATTGGTTGCTATTTAAAAAAACTTTCATATTAAATCTATAAAACTAGAAGCTTGATTCTGTAAAAAGTTTTCGTCTACATCTTCTTAAATAGCTGGTTTTTAGACCCACTTGACAAACAATGTTTTTGCTTTTTAACAAAATCCGACTTAATTAAAACTGTTGTTCCTGCCTGTTGGCAAGATGTTTGTTTTACAGTTTTTACTTTTTATGCGATGTTGCTGCTGCTGCTGTTCCAACTCTCAACTAATTCAATAAAGTTTAGTTAGGGGCAATTTACCCACCCACTTTTCTCCCAGCCCAATTAGCGCACATCTTTAGCAACAGCTTTCGCCATGTGTCCCCGACTCATGTCTTTATTAAATGCTCTCGATGTCTGAACATCTGCCATGACCATATGGAGGGGGTCTATATATACACACATATCTCGTGTGTTGCGTGTGTCCGTAATTTAATAAATTTAATGAACATATGCCGCCAGAGAAACAAGCTGAGATTGAGGAGTCAGAGGTGGAAAAATATGTTCCATGGGCGAAATACAAACAGACTTCAATGTCGATGGACATTTGCCTGGGAACATTTTTCACTGCTCCCCTAGAAATGTACATAAACACACGAGAGTTGGGGGAGAAAGATTATGTAGACGTGTACCCACTGACTTATGATTGATGTCTTTTGTTATTGTTCTCTCTTTTATGTATTTCTCATCTCGTTCCTCGCCCCCAGACTTTTTTGGTTTATTAGATATAATATTTTAGTGGCCTTTTGTTATGCGTCCTTTCAGTTATTTGATGCGCTTCAGCAGACATGTGTTTACTCTTGTTTCCGAGTGCTAAAGTGAAAAAAGAGGGGCCCTGGACAAGGAAATATATATTTTACGCAATTTTTTCTCTGTGCATAACAAAAGGCGGCACTTAAATGATGTCTCTCTCCTTTTTCCCCCCTCTAAATTATGCCCCATATGCTCTTCGCTCTTTCTTTTTCCTCAACAATAAATGTTTGCCACATTTTTCTTAACATTTTCATGGAAATTGCTCATTTTATGTTCAAATTTTGTGAGCTCCTTTCTCTGCTTTTCTTTTTTGTTTGCAGAAATTGTTTATTTTATTTATATGGGCGGGTTTAATTGGCCGCACACACACATAAAAGGGGAAGCAATGTGAGTAGAGGCCATAAAGATTATGTTAATGCTTATAAAAAATTGGGATCAAAATGGTTTTAGAGAGTCGGAGTAACTAGAAGGAGGTTTCTGACCCAAGAGCAGTAATAAATCACTTACGAAATGGCACTTCTATGGATCAGGCAATGGTCATTAGAAGCGAGGAATTTGTTTTTAAGTTAAAGCCCAATAAAGAAATACTAATTCTAAAAAATACCTTCATAAATAGTAGTAGTCTCAAAGCCCTTTAGCGCTTTTATTTATAAAATAGTTCCTATATGTACGAATAATAAACATCGTCATTTTACCAATACGTAATCAATTTTTTTTAGCTGTTAAAGAATGTAGACAAAACAAGGAAGAACGCTATAGTCGAGTACCTCGACTATCAGATACCCGTTACTCAAAGGGAAATGGAGATATGCAAGCAGCAAAGCGAGATTAAAATGCGCCACCTACCGGCGGTAGACAGATTTAAGCGTTATGGGCGTTAGAGTGGGCGTGGAAAATTTATTTTTGGATCAATCGATAGGTATTGACGACACCAATACATTTCAGTTAAAATTTCTTATCTAGCATGCAAATTGTGGGCGTCACAGGTTTTCGCGGTTTGTGGGCGTTTAAGTGGGCGTGGCAAACTTTTTTTTAGGTCAATCGATAGGTATTGATGAGAACAATGCATTTCAGTTAAAATTTTCTATCTAGCATCAAAACTGTAGGAGTTACCGTTTTGGGCGGTTTGTGGGCGTTAGAGTGGGCGTGGCAGTCTACTGAAACAAACTTGCGCTGCGTAAGAAGCTCAGGAATCTGCACGCCAAATCTCAATAGCCTAGCTCCCATAGTTTCCGAGATCTCAGCGTTCATCCGGACAGACGGACAGACGGACAGACGGACATGGCTAGATCGACTCGGCTAGTGATCCTGATCAAGAATATATATACTTTATGGGGTCGGAAACGCTTCCTTCTGCCTGTTACATACTTTCCGACGAATCTAGTATACCCTTTTACTCTACGAGTAACGGGTATAAATACTAACGAAATTACGGGATAACAAAAACCCAATAAGTAGGCTACAGAATTTTGGATAGGTTGTAGATCTTTTAAATTATCACGCATACGCACCATATTACTAAAAGTCGTAAATGGTTGGTCTATAAATCTTTGGGGTTAAAACATTTTAGCAAGAATTGTATTTGGTACAAGCATCGACAAATATTTAACAAAATGTTAACTAAATTTAAGCAATGCCTATGAATAGCCAATATCGGTTATACCATTTTTCAGGAAATGGTGTTCTACCATCCGTTAAGCTCAGTTTTAAGCCCACATTGTTACCGTTATTTATTTGGCTCAGATGCTGCACAATTTACTGGCGATTTTCACTGCATTTTTTATGCTTTGCATTGCGGTTGAGTTTTCTGCATATTTCTTTGTTGTTGTGGAGGCGTCAGCTGACGTTGGCATATATTCAATACATTTCCTTTATGCCTGCGAACTGGAGCTAATTTGTTTACTGTCGGGCGCAGCCATATACCCTGTTTACGTATACACCATTTTCGGGCCAATTTTCCCTTTCCACCATTCATTTGTGCCAGCTGGTCAAACAGTTTTCATAGTACACAAAATGGTTTTCCATTGGCTTCAAAAAAAAAAAAAAACCAATTCAAAATGAATTTTTAAATTCCGCCCGAAATAACTTTTTTAATTAAATTTCTGCCTTATCCCCGAGTTGACTTAATGCCGCGAAGTTTAGCTAATGCTTAAACAATTAGTGGGAGAGAGCCTCGTCTTTTCCTCATTTTGTTTTCCTTTGTCTTTGGCTTTCTGTTTAACTTCCTGTATCTTGTTTTTCTTGCCGTGTTTTTGTTTTCGCTGGTTTACCTTTTTTACATATCTTATTTTAAGACAAGAAAAGTCCTCTCCTGATTTCTTTTCAGCTTGGCTGCTAGATTTCTTGGGCTTAGTAAGTCAATTAGGAAGGGGATCTTAGGTTTTATTGAACAGCTTTAAGGGGTTTTGAGTGGAACTTAATGGGTTTCTATTAATAACCTCTTTCCAAGAATTAATGTTAGATTTTAAAACGAATTGCAGCCGTATCAAAAAGAAAATTTCTTTTCTACTTTCAGCCCAGAGTGGTTACCAATTTATTTTATTTTCATTTTCATAACAACGGCTTAACCTGAATGCAGCTTTCCGGCAGCTGTTACAATCGAATGTTTTTGCTTCGCTTATTGTTAAACAATTTACAGGCTTAGCCTGGAATGCACAAAAGTTGAACAAAAATGTTTTCATTTGCATTGAGTGAGCGTTTATTCATTGCCATATATTAATTAACTATAAATTGAAATGGATTCCCCACTGCCTTTCGCTTTCGATTCAATTATTGGCAGCAAACAAAGCAAAATATTTTACAAGCGAATTACTTTTTATAACATTCAATATTTTTTGATATTTTTTTTCATTTCAGAAACGGGGGCAATTAGTGAAGAATGAAAGCAAGGTTTACAAAAAAAAAACAAAACTGAACTCTGTTCGTGACACACTTTTTCACATCGAGCCCAAATAAAGCTTTTAATTGTTGCCAATGGATTAAGGGTTCACCGTGCGTATACTTAATGCAGGCCAAGTTAATTCGTGTTGATGTTAGCTTTAAATGGTGGGTAATGTTTTCATAAAAACCTGCGTATTTAATGGGTTTAATAATTATTATGTTTTTTATACCGTTGAACTACGAAATTGAACAAGAACCAAGTATAAATTAATTTTATAAGTAAAACATACATTTTTACAGATAAAGTGGTTAAAATTTTTAGTGTAGGACTAAATATATTCAACATTTTATTAAATTTCGGACATAAATCGGTCGCAGTCACTTCGTATCCATAATCCCTAGCCCCCCGCTAATAGTAATTAAAACTATACATTTTACCATCGCATAATTATAAATTGTTTTTGGTGTTAACAGTATTTTTTTTTTGATAGGCAATTAATTGAAATATGATTGCCAATTAAATGCATACTTGATGACCCACAACCAGTGGCATATTTTAACATTTAAATTCATAATTAATGCAGCTGGCAATACAAATTGTGTGATAAAATAAAGGCAGTGTCTTTAATTAAAGTTTGCGGGAATAACGAAAATCCGTGTCGTTCGGTTTTTGATGGAATAAAAGAGCAAGGCTTGTCACGTGCAGTCTAGTCTCAACAACTAATTGAAAGGCAGACGGGAGGAAAAGTAAACAAAATGTCCATGCAAAGGAGATGAAGCGGCGGAGGGAAGGCCTACAAAGGATAACGATTGAAGGAGCAAGGATGGAAGGAAAAAAGTGGAGCACAGCTGCCGACCGACGACGTCCTTGCCCATCGTTATTATCCTGTTATCTCTCTAATAATGCCTCAGAGAGTTTGTAATTAAATTTTTCAAACACTGACGTCGCCCAGAGTGGCTGGCAGAGACTTGCGATCCGCAGACCAGAGATGCAAAGATACAACGAGGAGGGTATTCAGATACAGATACTCGCATAAAGAACGTTACGCGCACGAGTGCCACTAGTTAGTTAGATAATAACGCTCAACGGAAGCCGCTCAAAGCGGAAACGGAAGTCAAGTTAAGCGCACTACTAAACAGATACTCCAACATGGCAGCGAGGCGAAGGGAGTGGAATGGAGGAGCGCAGGAGGAGGACAGCAGATGGAGCAGGACAGATTGATTGACTGGCGGAGCGACGTGAATAAAACCGATTGAAAAGGAATCCAAATGACTAAACGAACGAGTGGATTGAATTATGCTCAATCCCGTTTTTAAGTTTCTTTTCGCAGCCAGGATATTTATGAAAATTGAACATAAAAGGATGCAACTCAATGAAGATTTTAGTGATTTATGTAAATAATTATGTATAATAGATATCCAGAAAAGTAATGAATAATTTATTTAAACAATATTTAGTCAAAAACTACTATTTATATTTTTTGTTTCCTATGGTAGATATATTTTGTTATAAAAAGATACAACATTTTAGAACTCTTTAGTTATCCAAGCTACTTTCTGATTTTTTCTGGCATTACTTTTTTGAATGTATGCGGGGCTTCTGGCCCACACAAGTACAAATTAGTTACGTAGGACGCTGAGCTCCTTGTGGAAGAGAGATGGTGTCAGTCTGGCAGCGTTCGACCCTCTCCCTTCCACCAGTGCAACCGCAGACGGGCAACGCAACAGTCAAGTCACGTCAAAGGCTGTCTGTCTCCCTCGCTCATTTCTCCCTTTCCGCTTTTCCGGCTGCGTATTTCATTTCACTTTGAATTCGTCCGATGTTCTATTTAAATGGTTACGTAATTGCATAATTATGGGCAAATGTAAGTTGAAACTTGTGGTTTGTCTCGCTCTTTTGTAAACAAGACTTCCACAAAGAGTTTCGGTATTTGTTGTGGGAGGAAAATTAATTCGGGGGGGGCGAGCATTGAGGGAGGTCACTGAACTGACAGGGAACTTGGCAGCTCGAGCGTGGCAGGAATTCGATGGATAGGGGATGCTATATTCGGAATATAAATGACACTCATAACTCAGGTTTTAGAACAGAAAAATATCCTTTGGGGTAGCAAGGAGAAGGAGATATTTTCTTATGTAGGTACAGACAGCATATAGATCTTAAAGTACATTAATGTGCGGCAGGAAGGACTCGGTGAAATATTGGGATAAGTTCATTAAAGAAAGAGGAAAATCAACCAGGATGGTAAAAAAAATTAAATTTAAAGGCAGAAAAACCATAAATGATTTAATACAAATATTAAAGGTAGAAAATTAAGGAAAGAGGAAACATTTTACAGAGTCCCATTCTTTCTTCCCCCATTTCATGGCATCACGCACTCATCTCCACCTTAGAATTAGAAACCAGCCCCAGATGTCAAGGATTTAATTAAATGCTATAAATCAAATGCCTGACAACTTTATGCAAATACTGTTCAACCATTTCTAGCCTAAGGTCAAAATACATTTAAAATACGAGAGCAAACATTTACACATTTGAAAAATCAACAGATAAAAATAAAATTCAGAATGCAATTTACTTGGTGGTAGAAAAAATGTTAAATTTTTGAGGAAAATAGATAGCAAGTTAAGGACAGTTGCGAACATTTTTAAATACCCCTCACGTTTTTCAATTAAAGCCCCGTTTCCCTTCTCCGCCTTTCTGTTTTATCTCTCCGAATTCTCGGTGTCTTTTGCTGTCAGCAGACGACGCGTGAAAAAACGCCAGCAAGAAAACGCACTCGCGTTTATTTCCGCCAGGCAACCGCGTCGGCACGTGATTTGCGACGAATTTTCATTTTTGTTGATTTCTGGCGTTGTTTGTTTCCGCGCTTGCGGCCAGCAATTGGCAATTTAAATTTTGCGGTCTAACATTTATTCAATACTTTTTGAAACGCACTTGACTGCCACATTTTCAGGTGAAAAATGTGCAATATTTAACTTGAATTATGCCTGGTAGTTATTTGATGACCACTTTCGTCAATTAAAAAGCAATTAGTTTGATTTCATTTCGAATTTCTCAATGGCTCAAATTTGTTCCGTTTTATTTTAAAATTGAAATGAAATAAAAATATTTAAACTCAATATTATAGGATATCATGATGTGCAAAAATTCTGAAATGAATTTGACTTTTGGAGTTTATAACAAGCATTGATAAGCTTTTCAAATATTTACTTTAAAATTGTATTTAAGCGAATCATTTTCACATCGTTTTCAAATTTGAAATTATACTGCCATGCTTTGGACCAGCAAGATAACAAAAACACTCACAAATTATGCACAGACAATAAAAAGGAGATTTCACTCTGCCACCCATCGTACACCCCTCGCAAGAGACGCCAGCTGCTGCCCCGAAGAAATCAAAACACTTATCAAATACGCATTGCGCATATTAAAAATCAATTAAATATTTACACAAACACACAAAATGGCGGCGGCCGAGAGCACTTAAAAATGACGGCCCAGCAACAACAATGCTGGCTCTGAATTTAACAAAGGCAGCGGGCACTGTAATGTAATTGAGGAAGCACCAAATATACCAGGGCGAAATGAAATTAAAAATTTATTTCGACTCAGCTGTTGTTGTTTACCGGGGCAAGACATTGTTCAGATAAGCAACTAAAGCACTAAAAAAGGTATTCCTGAATTTTATTCAACTAACCAGTAGGTTGCTTTCGTAGTAATGTTTTAAAAATAAGTGTACAACTACAAATGAATCGGGCTAAGAAATATTGTAAAAATATTACTCAGAGTTTTATATTGAAATTTAAAATTTATTGGAATCAACCATTGTCTTTATAAAATACTGCCTCTTTAATTTGCCTTCAAACACTTGGAAAATTGCCATAATTTGTTGACTTTGTTATTTAAACGATAGTTAATATATACAGAACTGAAGGTAATTTACAATATTTTCACAATTAAGGAAGGAAGAGTTCTTTAGACCAACTAATAAATAAGAGCTTTTATTTTTAACACAATGCCTACTGCCTGATTTTCAATAATCAACACCCTTTCCCAGTATGATTACCATTTGATTTAATAACCTTTCAAGCGTCACAAACTTTTTCTTTTAGATTTTTGAGTTTTCTATAGCCTGGCAACCACTGTAACGGAAATGGAAATTGCAATTGCAAAACAGACGCGCAACGTGTGAGTGTGGGAAAAGCGAGGGAGATGGGAAACGGAAGGGCGGAAAATGGAGAAAGGCAGTCAAGGCAGCTGCCATTGCTGTTGTTGAAGTTTTGCATTTCCGGTATGCAAACACACACACAAAACACACACATTTAAGGGCAGAGAGAGTGAGAAAGACACAATCTGAAGACGTAACAATGTGTAATTGTTGTTGCCCATTGATAAAGCTTAACAGTCAAAAAGGGCGAGAGAGAAACCAGCCACAGAGCTCCAAAACTCATTTGCATTTAACACGTTGACACACAGCAGGAAGTTACAGTGGCATTCAACTAAATACAACTAAGCGAAGTCACTTTAATTCTATGTAAATTTAAACGTTAGAAAGACAACGCTGTCGCTGTAAATTTCAATTTCTGCTACGGCAAAATTATAAATTGGATCTTGCAATTGCCTTTTATAAAAAAGGATATCATTCTTTGCATATCAGAATGCATTTTAGCCATTGACGTTAACCTTGTGTTCCTATACAGAAATTCAAAAATATTAAAATGTTTTGTAATAAACCAGTTCTTATTATTATAGAATAAATGAAAATTATTTATTGCAACTGTTTAAAACAAATATGTTATAATAAGAAAGTCATTTTTAAAGTCATCACAGTCACACCAAATACACTCAACATTCCATACTTAAAAAAAAAACAAGAATACCCAGTTTATAATATCTTAAATTTAGTAGTTCTCTTACTTCGATTTTGCACTGTAATTTGCAAGGAGCGCCTTTAAGCCGAACAGTGAAAATCGGATTCGCGGCAAAATCAACAAAGGAGAAAGGCCAACTGAGAGCCTTTGATTACGACTGTTATCATTTGAGCCTGTCCCTTCCTTATTGCACACACACTGAGTCGCACTTCGCTTTCATATAGATTTCTTTTCCACTTTGACTGATTGAATTTTCCCCGGCGCACCTAATTGTACACTTAAACGAATGATAGAGCAAGGACCGAAAATAAATAATTAAAGAAGACCGGCGGCTCCTTTTTGGTAATTCTTTTGGGTTAATTGCAGAGTTAAGTGAGAGTTTTACAAAGAGTGTTGCCTACTTAAAAGGGCACACACTCGCACAAGACGTCCGGACGCGATAGCGGTACCAAACGACAACGGTAAACGACAATCGACGAGGACGAACGACGCAGGATAACGCCGCTGATCAGGACATCCGTACCGTTTGAAAGCACGATTTATACTAAATACTGCTTTCGCTTCGGCACCAGAATCGGCGAAATTGTCAAATTGAATTTCGCACACTCGCACAGAGTCCTTTGGCGAAGGTCCTGCAGGAATTGGCTCTCTGTTTACAGGCGGCAAACGCTGTGTTCTAAAAACCAGACCGATTATTTGTGTTCTCTCAAGGAAATTTTCTCTGACTCGCGTTCGGGTTCTGCTCGGCGATTCACCATCTCTTCCACATGTTGCCATCATAGCAACCTGTTAGACTAAGTTCCTTCCCCTCCAAGGATTGTAAGTCTTTCGATTTAATGAATGAAAAATTCGATGATAGAGGAAGATATTTAATACTACATAGCTTCTATAAGAAAATAAATAAGAAAACGATTGACAAAGTTTAAGTTGTTAATAACAACCTTAAAAGGAATTTTTAACATATTACAGAAATTAAGTGGTTATACACTTTTTTTTATAAATCCTTATAGTTGTATAAAAACATTTAATACATTTTTAAAATGTTTTAAAAAACATAGCTGGAAATTTAGTACGAAAAAAAAAACCGTTATTTATTGACTCAAAAAAATGTTTTTCAGTTTTCTTAATAACCTAATCTAGTTATATTAAATAAATATTATATTAAGTTATATTATTTAAACAAAATTAGAATAAAACATAGGGAAATCTTTTTATGATTTCAAAGAGAAAAGTACCCTTTTCAAAAGAGCGCGCATGCGTTAAACTTGCTAGCGGTAATGGGAAATTTTAGACAACGAAACGGTTGGGGAAAAATAGCATGGTCTAAAATAGACCAAAACAAGAAAACGAACGTAAAAAATGTAAACAGTGAAGACCAACAAGAAAAATTATTTTAAAATACCATTAGTGAAGGTCAATTTATGGATTTAAATAAACTAAAAAACATATCAAATGAAAAAATGTGAAAAAAAAACTAAAAACGGTTCAGCATTAACCTTAATTTAAATTGTCTATTGTAGCTGCACTGTAATCCCTATAGAAGCTAAAAGTCTTCCCATTAATGCAGACCCTTTGGGTTATCCCCACCGCAAACAGCAACCGACTAACCAACTGATGGACACACAACAAGGACAACAAACAACGACAACAACCACAAACGTTGACAACGAACTGTGTGGCCAGCCGAAGAACAAATGCAGGCAACTTTAACCGCGAAAAAGGAACAAAAATGGCAAGGAAAAAGTAAAGCAAAGCCTAGATTTAACACAAACTCCTTTTAAATACTCTTTTCTATATAACCCACACTTCCCTACATGTATCGAATGTCTTAATCCTAATTATTAAATATTTTACTCGGGGTACCAGGGGTTATATTTAGTATATTTGAATACATATATTTATAAAAAAAAAAAAGAGTTGGATTTTAAATTTAATAACATAATATTTTTGAGAGTTTGACAATCAATAAAATTGTTTTTCCATTTGAATATTAGTTATTAAAACGTTGAGATACCTCTGCAAGGGGTACAACCACGCAGCTAAAAGGTATGAATGGAGCAAGTTGAAGTGGAAATGGAATGTATCCAACATCATCAGCAACAGCAATGGGAATGGGAACTGAAAGTGGCGATGTTGAACCTAGACGACAATAAATACGCAACAAGAACTACAACAATAAGCAGGGAAAGGCAGGGGTAATCAGGTGGGTGGACGGAAAATCCGAGGTGGAAGAAGGACAGCCATAGCATCCTCGCTCTCTGTCACACTCCTCGAGCCATATCATCGCCGCATCATGATGTAAAAACTTTCCCGGCTCCCCGCTTTAACCCGTAGGAAAACCTCTAACCCAAAAGCCCCAAGACCTCCGATTTTCCACCTCTCCCAACTGAGAGTCTGCCCTTTAACAGAATTTTTGTTTACAAACTTTTGCTTGTTTGTATATTCTATCCGAACGGTGGGCAAGGGAAGGGGCAAAGGTCCTCAAGCCCCATCCACAAAGGACTCCATCTCCCTACCATCCACATTTCCCCGCTCTGTTGACTTTTTCTGCGGCGACGCGACGCCCGCTAAAAGTTGCGAAAATTTCGCCTTTTTTTGTATATTTTTTCTTTTTTTTTGTTTCTCTGACGCTTAACAAGGAAATTCCTGATGCGATTATGAGGCTCTTGTTAAGGTGAGCCAGAAAAATGGAAGGCACAACCAGATCGCATGACACAGAGAGCGGAAATTCCTTTGTGGCTGCTGCGGTCTGCCACAGCCAAAAACTTGATTGGGAGGTCGGCGAGATTTACTTATATTAACCAAAAACAAATTTAAAATTTAAAAAAACACTTGATTAATGTTGCCAAAGCCGGTCTTAATCACCAAGAATATTGTGATTTTATGTTATATATTTTGGGATATAATCGGGTAAAATTAATTTGATTTGCTTATGTCCTCTAATTTGATTTGATTTTATAAAAGTAGAGTATTTTCCTGTGTATAGCTTTTATCAGCAAATTAAAATAATTAAAGTGTGTTCTATCAGCTCGTCAACAAGTATTGTATAGAAGTATTTGTTTTTTCATAAATTGTTCAAAAACACACTCACTTGCAATGTAAAAGAGAAATTCAAGACACGAATCAATTAGCTAGAGCTGGATCAGAAACCGGAGAAATCACCCCATGAAAATGGATCAAGTTTCGAAACGGGACTGCTGCTTGAGAACCCAATAAACTTCTTGAGCAACTGCAAAGGGCGACCGCAGGAAAATGCACTCAAAAGTCTAGGTGACATCACACACCGCCCCTTTTTATACCGCCCACCTCGGCGAGCGACCACACAATGCAATAACGCCGACAGATTACAAAGTGCACATGTGGTAAGCTCCCGAAGTGGTGGGCGCGATGGGGAACGAAATACCAACGGAGATGGGTCCTGAAAATCCATGTAAGGAACAACAGGAACAAAGCACTTGGAACCTTGCGGTGAAAACCTTGTGCTTGGTCTTCAATGCTCTTTGTCACTGGGTTCCTTTGATTTTTTGATAGCCTTCTAATCCAGAAAATATAATATATATAACGGTTACCCCGATCTTGCGATACAATTTAAAGTCCAGGACTTAAATATATATTGATTGAAAAGAAAATAAAGATATTAATTGTTTGAACAAAATTATAATGGTTACAGAGGTTTAGAAAATCGCTATTAAAATTTGTTTTTCTAAGCAAGACCTTTTATAAAGTCAAGGAAATTTTTCTTAAATAAAGAAAGCGTTACTTAAGTATAGTAAATAGTTACCATAACTTGAACCGCCCTAAAAACAACAACAAATTTCTATATATCTAGATATTGTTTCCTGAAAAATAGAAAGTCTGACGAAAAAATAAAATGTTTTTGCATACAATTTTTTAAAATTATTACCCTAACCCTAAAAAAATAGAAATATTTTCTTCAAAATATATATATATTTGGATTTGCATGATTTGTCGCACCGAAAAAAAAAGAAACAGTATTATATAATTAAAATTGTCTTATTTCCTCGTCCCCATACCGCGCAGTTCTCATTTATAACGAGAGTTACTTCTCGATCCACTGGCATATGCACGCTAATACTTAATATTCAACCATCATTTAAGATACTAAGATGCCTGCATATGTACAATCGAAATACATACGCATATACAAAAATATATCACAAATGAAATAAATTAATTCTTAAATTAAGTAAATAAATACGTAGTCGAAGGCCTCGTAGATAGCACTACACCCCCTATGTTAGTATTGATTTTGTAAACTTTACTATCATCTTAAATAAATAAATATCACACATAGATGTTTTTATTTTTTAGAAAATGTTTCAACTTTTTAGAAAACCTTTTCCTTATTCAAAAAATTGTTTTCTTCAAAAAAAATTTACCCTAAAATGTAGTTAAAACTACCCTAAAATTTAGTAAAATGACTCTAAATTTAGAAAATATCTTAATTTTAAATTTATGGCGAGCTTGTGTCAAAGACAATAATAGAGCGTTTTCCTTGACTTAAGGGTTAATTTTATTGTGCGTGTAGACGTCCTTTTTAATAACAATTTTATGTTTGACGGCTTTTTTTAAGCTTTTTTATAAAATATTTTTTTATTTTTTTAGTGTATGATTTATTATTGAACCGACTGCCAGCAAACACTCCATTCAGTTAACATGTTGCCTCCCGCAAAATAAATTACTGGTTCCTAGAGACCGATAAAAAGTAAAAAACAATAAAACTTATTAAAAAAAATTCACAAAAAATATATTTTACTATGCATTTTGCCAACGGCGGCTTGTTTGAGTCGATGAGATGTGAACTTCAAGTTGGGGGCCATAATAATTGATCAAGTTATTTTTCGTGTTTTTACGACATGGACAGCAAATTTTCGGTCGTTAAAACTCAAACTTTTCATCTTTGTCGATCTATTGCGCTGGATTTACTTGAAAATCTGATTTATAGAATTTTAAATTAAGCACAAACTGACCAAATTGTGTGCGATTTTTAGTTAATATACGTAAAAAATCTAAGTTTTTTGTGAGATGCAATTTCAAAACCACTTGCCATCAACGGCTTGGTAGGATTTTTGCTGTAAACTAATAATATCGTAAATTAAATAGAAGTAGATATAGCATTACACTTATATTTGTTAAAGTCGAATTTGTTAATATGTTAAAGCTCTTTGTTTAAAAGACATACGAAGCCGCAAAAACGCTATTTTTAAAAATGTATTGATCATAAATCAAAATTAGAGTGCACTTGAAAGTTCGGCTTTCAGTGGGAGTGTCCTTCTCTAATTTGGGTGGTGTATTGCCGAACTCCATTAAGTTGACGCGAAGAACTTTGCGTTTGTGGTCGCTGCTTGTTGCTCATACCGTTGTTCTTGTTGTTCGGAGTGTCCAAAATGTGTAGTTGTCTCTACGAAGGGAATGCCACCCCGACTTTCTCAATGGAATAGGAAGCGGGAGGAAAAAGGCAGTGGGAGGAGGTCAACAAAGAGCATTCTCATATACATGTTCATGAACAGGGACAGACGCCCACAGGGGAGAAAATTCCCCTCCTCTTCAGAGCCCCCAACTTCAATGGACACACAAACTTATTTCAGGGTTCGGGGGCTCTGTTGACGAACCGACTCTATTCATAGTACTGACCTATGGCAAAACATACCCATCATCATGTCGGACTTGTGTTGATTTGATGACAAAAAATTGTCATAAAGAAATCTAAAGGAGACCTATGCCTTACGCTTTAATTATTTTGCGCCATAAAAACTTTAGGTAATTGCATTTGAAGCTCACAATTTTTCTCAGATCTTGAACAAGAAGAAGAAGTTGTTGTTGGTAGGTAAAAGGTTTAAAAAGAAGAGAACTAACTCTAAAGCCTAGGTGGCTTTTTTATTGAGAGGAAAAGGAAGAAAATAGCAAGAGACCTTTTCCTTTTCCTCCCAATCTATCCATTCCAATAAGCTGCTGCCGGAAAATTTCTGCACAGGGCCTTTTACAAAAAATATCAACGCACCCTGTGGGAAGGGAGGAGCAAGCGGATGAATCTGCCACACTGGGGGAATAAGGACTCTGAATTGGGGATAGGAGCTGGAGGATGAACCGTCTCCACATGCACGTACACAAAACAGATAAATGGTAGCAAGTTTTTAACAAAACCAACGGAACGGGCAGTGCATTGAGCTCAGACATTTCCTGTCCCATGCATCCTCAAAGTAAAATTCAAGGAACTTATTTCGAATACAGGATACCTGGTAATAAAACATGCATCTTTCAAAAATGTCCTCTTTGTTGTAGAGCCTTCTTCTGAAGAATTCGAGGTTATTTGTGTTTGTGAATTAAATCAAAGATTTAATTATGTGGCTGGCCATCCTTGTTGGAAGTAATTATGTTGGAAAGAATGCACTTGGAACTATGCTACCGACAGCGTACTATAATAATACTATGATCGAAACATACTGTTGAATCTTACGGGCATAGATTCCTTATAAATCAGAATATCATATAAATAGGTTCACAGAGATAAATATCCAACAACATTGTTCTTGAATTTATAAAATCTTAAGGGCATAGCTTCCTTATAAATCAGAATACCATATAAATAGGTCACAGAGAGAACTATCCAAGAACATTGTTCTTGAATTGAGAACATTCGTTGTCAATGTTCTCAATATTAGAACGAAATGGTGAGAAGAGAAAAGTTAAATTGAGGTTATTTAACAACTTTTAAGTACACACTAAGGACTGAATTAATAGTTTTTATGTTGAGATATACAATGTACATAAGAACCGCCAATTCAACTTGATTCGAGCAAAATAAAAACATTTTCAACTTTAAAATGCCGTTCTATTTTTAAGAACATGTTCAACTCAGATGAAAACGTCAGAATTTTCTCTGTGTGGGTCAGTAAATTGTATTACTATTACGATATAATATACCCTTTTAATCTAAAGTACAGGGTAGAAAAGGAAACCAACAACATGTAAAATTATGCGTCAGTAGGAAGGAAAAGTTTATGGGGTGACCCCAACAAAGTCGAAAGAAAAGGAGAATCGCAGACAGAGACGGTCCAAGTGCATTCACTGTCCCTCAAACTCACACAGAGATAAAGGAAAATCGCAGGGGGAGATGAAAAACAGGCAGCCAAAAGGCGAGAAAGAGACAGGACCGAGCACGCAAATATGCCAAAGCTTGCAGAGACAACAAACAGGAAGTACGCATTTCCTGCACCCGAGAAAGAAAAGAAAAAATAAAATAAAAACATTCCAGGGAGTAGGAATGGCTGGGGAAAATGGAGAAATCAGGGGAAGAATCTGAGCAAAGGGAAACGCAGGCGAGACACAGTAGAAATGTCGCGACGACAACTTTTTGACACAAAAGTGCCTGGAAAACAGTTTTTCTTTAGTTTTCCCTGCCAGTCGCCCTTCGCCGTGAAATTAATTGAAACTGGCTAGACCTCTGGGGGAGGAAATGAATGAGGTAGACTTGCAGACTTGATCTTGACACTGTCCCTTGGCAATGTCCCTGAACTTGCCAAATACTACATCCTCCCTTGACAACCAACAACCCCTACTAATTTTAGAGATGCGGTGCAAACTCGCATTCTGTAAGTGTGTTAATTTTTTTAAAAGCCGAAATAAAATTATTAAAATTATATTTTTTTTTTTATGAAAAATATTTTATTTTATGATTGTAAAAAAATTAATTTTTTGATTGAGAAATTGATTGATGTTTCAATTAAAAATCAATAAGAAGCTAAACCTATGATTACGAAATATATGGACAGTCCGAAATGTTATCGTATAGGAGAAGAAAGTTCAGTGTTACTTGGCCTATTTCAAAATCTTAAAAATTTTACAAATATAACTTTTAAATTTTATATAGTGAGATATAATATAATTATATATATTATAATATATTTTCAAAATAATTTTTTTATTTATTGATTTGATTGAATAATTAAAAAAAATGCATTTCAAACATTAGTTTCAATATAGTTTTTAGAAAAAATACCTAGGATGAGTAGCAAAATAAATTTATTAAGTTTATGATTTGAGTCCGAATTTCGAATGTCCCGGTACTTGTAAATGTCCACTCAGCAATTCTGGGCACCTTCCCCACCGAATGAGTTTCGTGTCACAAGTTGACCCGGCCGAGATTAAGTGGGCGTTTAATTTACCAACTCGCACAGTCCTCCCAAAAGCCAAAACACCTCCCCGTAAGTCCTTCTTTGCTACACCCTCGTCTATGAAAATACTGCGTTAATGTAATCCACGCTCCTGGCATTTCCGTATGCTTCCGTTTGCCTTTTCTTCATTGCTTTTTATTTTTTCGGGAGTTTTTTGTGCATGACTTTGTCCTTGGCAGTTGCCTCGTGACTTTGCCACTTGGATGATCTCTCTCTCCCCTACTGTTATGCTATTTTAGCTTAATCAACAAAGTAAATAAAATGTCCTGCCGACTGACCTCTGGGCGGAGGTAATTTTCTGCCACTTTTTTACAAAGTCCTAGGGCTTAGTAAGTCACATACAAATATCTATTTTCGAATAAATTTGAGATTATTTTTTGGGCATAAATGCGGCTTACTATAAAAAAATATATTTTCGTAAGCATCATTTAGTAAAGATGTTATCCAGAGGTACTCATAAAAAATAAACCCAATCAGAAGCACAAAGTACTGAAGAAACTTTCACAAGGAAATAATTAATATTAATATTTATGGGTGCCCTATGCAAAACCCCCATTCAGAACTATACAAATTTTTAACCACAACCACAACTCATTAGGTTCTTTTGAATTCATCACACACATGTTACCATGGAAAAATCAGAACTAAATCAAGCGAATTCACTTTGATGTGCAATAACAATATGCCTCATATGGGGATGAAATGAGGAGCTAAGGCAAACCAAACTGAGAATTGAAAGCATAGCTTCTATTTTTGCTCCATTCCAGTTTCCTCGATTGCAAGGAGCTAGTTGTCAACACGGTCCCACGTAATTATAGAGTTGCAGGGCTTATACAACACCACACGAACTTGTACAACTATAGGAGCATTGATAGAACTTTACTATATATGAAATCAATTTTTATTCTTATTTTATTACTTTATATTTATTATGTTAAATGTAATCTTTTAAATATCTATTGTAGTAAAACAAAAACAATATTTAAAAAAAATGTTATCAAAAAAAATTCAAAACGAAAAATGTTTATAATTTGAGTGTGCCATTATCATAATCAGCTTTCTTATAAATTAATCCCTTTTTCATAATATTTACTTTTTTTTTAAACTTAATAGTCTCTAGGACCTCTCCGCATACTAAAATGTCTTTCATTTGGCTTTAGAAAGATACATTCAGACATCATTTAAATATTAGAACTACAATTTTAACCGCCAATGTACCGCACATCGGAACACATTTCATTTGCTTTCTAATAATTTCTGTGGAAAATTCCGATTGCACATGTGGGACTTTATATTGGCAGCACTGTGGAAACCAATTAAAATGCTGCACTGGCGCTGATTATGGCAAACGACAACGTTGTGGGGAGTGGCGGTGTGAATAGATTGGTATGTGTCAACTAAGTGCAGTTAATTAGTGCGAAAATCACTTCAGTTGGCTTGGGATATTTTTTCCTCTCTCGGATTTCTTTTAAGCTTTTTTCGTGCCATTGTTGTTCTTGTGTTTGTTGTTGTTACTGCCACCTCCAAGGTTTTTCCTTGGCGAATTTTCACGTTAATTGCTCTGGGTCCTGCAATCAGCCGGAAAACAGTAGCAGAAGCCAGGAAAGGCAGCTGCTTGCCAGCGAGCTAAGCTACTCAGGGATTTACTCAATTTGTTGTCACTTCATTCCGCCATTTATTTCGGTTTACTTTCCATGTTTTTCTTTCGTTTAAATTTAGACAATTATTATATCGCAGGGATAATGAAGTACATAAAAAGCTGTTTGATAAAGAAGTTTTAAGTGGGGGTGATAGTATTATAGAAATAATAATATTTATTAACAAGTTAATTATTTATTTGTATAAGTTTATATCTCGTTATTATTTTAATATGGGATACATTTTTATTTACGGTGCAAAATCCTTGAGTTCTTTAAACAATCTTAATTAATAATCAAGCCTCAAATTTCAACAAATAACACCAGTTTACAAAAGAAAATTTATGAAATACGCCTTTCAGGAAACCTTTGTTTTCCGGTAAGATACATCTCCCTGATTAAGAAAAGGGCACTTAAAATTTTTTCTATGGTACCAATTTTTTTTAAGTGTAAAAAACGTTTTTCGCACTTTTTTATTTTCTAGCTCGAGTTGCGATAAACCGAATTCGGTCATTAAGGTCTCATTTTACAGGTAATAGAATGCCCTTTAACTTTCTTATACACATCATTAAGTTCCATTCATTAGTTCAAAAGATACACTTCGTCAAAGTTGAAAAATTTGGAAAAAAATCAAAAACGCTGGCATAAATGGCTTCTTTAAAAATACACGCGTAAAAACCGAAATTAGTTTTATGTTGTTTTCTTGATGGCTGAACCATAACGGAGAATATGCGCCATAGATCACGACAATCCGTTGGTAAATCGATTTTTAACAGATTTTTAAACGTATATACCCAAGTTCATTATTCGGGAGCAGCGGCCGTTAAACGTTATTTTAAATTTTCAGTGTTGGGGAACGTAAGAATTTGGTGCAAGTTGTTATGCATAACGTCAGTTTCCTTGCTAAAAATATATGAAAATGATTTCCTCGTAACTGCAATCGCATACTCTTTAGCTTGCCCAGAGCTAATAGCAAAGAAACGTTATGCATAACAACTTGCACCAAATTCTTACGTTCCCCAACACTGAAAATTTAAAATAACGTTTAACGGCCGCTGCTCCCGAATAATGAACTTGGGTATATACGTTTAAAAATCTGTTAAAAATCGATTTACCAACGGATTGTCGTGATCTATGGCGCATATTCTCCGTTATGGTTCAGCCATCAAGAAAACAACATAAAACTAATTTCGGTTTTTACGCGTGTATTTTTAAAGAAGCCATTTATGCCAGCGTTTTTGATTTTTTTCCAAATTTTTCAACTTTGACGAAGTGTAGCTTTTGAACTAATGAATGGAACTTAATGATGTGTATAAGAAAGTTAAAGGGCATTCTATTACCTGTAAAATGAGTCCTTAATGACCGAATTTGGTTTATCACAACTCGAGTTAGAAAATAGAAAAGTGCGAAAAACGTTTTTTACACTTTAAAAAAAATTGGTACCATAGAAAAAATTTTAAGTGCCCTTTTCTTAATCAGGGAGATGTATCTTACCGGAAAACAAAGGTTTCCTGAAAGGCGTATTTCATCAATTTTTTTTTGTAAACTGGTGTAATTTATTTTGGAGCTGCAAATGACTTAAATAATTAAGTACATCAAGAGCTGTTTGAAAAAGAAGTTTTTTATGGGGGTAATATTATTATAAAATAATATTTAATAACAAAAAATATATTTTCTGCTTATATACGCAAATTAAAATACAATTTTTTATATAAGAGTACACTTTAGTTATTTCTTAATATGGGATACATTTTTATTTAATTACGTTGCGAAATCCCCGAGTTTTTTAAACAATCTTATTAAATAATCAAGCCTCATATTTCCATAATTTATTTTGGAGCTGCTACTGGCTTAAATCTAAGATCGGCTACAAGAGCAACATGATCTGATGGAAAAACAGCCGAAGGTATGGCAGTATTGGCCTTCAACTCCTCTTCTGTGGGCAGTGGAACGTACTTCAATAACTCAAAGCGATCGTTTTGGTAAAATATATAGTCCAAACAGCCCGAAAAAAGAGTGGTATAGTGGGTGAACTCCGGTGCCCCATAGGCCGATACCATTTTAAAAGGCTGTGAGAGCTCCACGTTCGAAACAGCCTGTTCGGTGTTACTACGCCAATCTTCCAGACTTTCCTCCGCCAGTTGCTCGGTCATCAACTTGTAGATCCCACATTCCGGAACGCTATTGAAATCGCCACAAAATATCAGACCAATATTTTGAGGGCTACTGATATTGAAATCCTGTACCGCTTTACCTATTATGTGCTCAACAAATAGCATAGAAAATCCCATTTGCAAAAGTCGAATGTGATCGGCATCCGGATGAAAATATAAATGCGTGTTAGCCACAAGTACGTAGTTGTCCGTTTCTTTAATCCTTAGCAAACAAGTTTGTAGAGTTGTGGACCGATCACAAATTCGTTCTGCTAGTTGAGAATTAACTTTGATCTTATTCCAAAGGCTTTCGAAAACGGGCAGTTTGGGGAGACTAGGTCCTAAATGCAGAACTTGAGAGTCCAATAGTTCAAAGCGCGATTTCCGAAAGAAAATGGCAACTCCTTCTGCACACGTTCCCTTCGGGGCCATAATGCCATGAAAATTATACGGCGGTTGTTCCAGTATTTCCTTTAAATCGAAATCAAAAATCCGTTGATCGACTTCTTGCAGGCAGATAAGATCCGAGTTATAACCAATGAATTCGTTGATGAATAATGGTTTCCTATAGTCTATTTGTAGATATTTCGATGGGCAATATGAGAAGAGAGTACTTCCGGCGTAATCACTACTCGCATATAAATCGGCCAATAAATTGTAGCTTACCACCCGAATTTCGTTGGAGTCACTCAAATAATTCGGAGTGTGGCTGTGTCGATTTTGAAATGGACAAAGCCCTGGGGAATCCTGTACCGCAGAGTTTGCCACCTTTTCCACCACAGGACCATTTATTCCCTGTTCATTTCTTGGTGTTAATACGAATTTTAAATAGTAACCTACATCTTGGGGCGATACTAGGTATTGAAATCCTTCTCCGCAGACTTCCCATTCGGAATCTGCGGGTCGCTTGGCTTTGTACCATACTCCTTTGCTGTACTGACGTTCACCGAATTGAATCTGCACATTAGTCGGGTATATCACAAATCCAGCTAATATGCAGGAGGGCAGTTTTAGGGATGCAATCCATGGTGGATTAAAAACCATATCGTACACTGTATCCACCACCTGCAGCTTAACTCCAGTAAAATCTTTACTGAAGAGTTCAGCAAATGTCATTTCATTGAAGTTTCCATCGTAATTGTCACTTAACAGCTTTACATTTATCTCAGCTGTAGGTTTTCCGGATTTCTTTGAGATTTTAGCAAGTCTATTTAAAATATTGCTTCGAATTCGCGCCAATATAGCTTCAATGGGCTCATTCATTTGACGACGAAAATTAAATTCACGGTCAATCTTCAGATTGGAGTTTACAAAGCGGAATACAATGTCTAGCTCCTTGCTATCACTTGCATTTCTGAAGTACACTTTTTCCATGTTGACAGAGCTAAAGGTGCTACAAAATCTGGTCAAAAATGTAGCTCTTGTCTGAGTAAAATTTCTGACGAACAAATCAGAGGAGTGGGTTTTGTGTCTTAAATAAGAAACAGCAAGTCTTTTTGCACTTTTGGTAAAACCCATCAATCATCTAAGGTTCCAGGTCTGCTAGTTGAGTAACGATCGGTTGGGAAATGCCGGTGCTGAAGATGGGGACTCCGTTTGTTTATTTATTTACTGCGCCGGTTTATCTACGAAATATTTACGTTAACCAAGTTAAAAGCCTACGCAGACTATGTAGCAACTCACGTACTTAGATATTATTCCGAAATCTCACGGTTGGAAGTTCTTTTACACTTAATAAATCGTCTTTTTTACATCAAAACACAACGTCCAAACGAAGAATTTAGGGGAAACTGCCCCGATTTCGATAAAACTAAGAGAGTTTTTCACTTTTTCGCTCTGCCACGCTGTGATCAGCTGTTCAGTTTGCCATTCACACCGAACTGAACTACATGCGCCGCGAAGGCAAACAGCTGATCTTGAAAAAGCTTTCAGCAAACAGTTCCAACTTAAAAGCTTTTAGGCAAGCTTTTATATAAAGGTTTTCTTTGGTAAGAAATTAATCATGGGCAGGGTTTTTGAACTTCCCAATCCCACATTTTGATATTTTTAAATTACTGAAAGATCAATGCACACTAAAAACTGGCAACTAACAAAACAATACATAAGTAATCCTAAAATATTATATATGGTTATCAGAAAAAATCACTAAGTCATAATAACTTGAAATCAGCGCAAAATAATCCATATTTATAATAACTCAGACCAAAAATGTGCTAAATAAAGATTATTATTATTTTAGTATTTATTAAAAAACACCATGAATTTTAGAACTTTAACTTTTCTATTCATTTAAAAGAAATGTTACTACCATCTTAGAATCTTCTTAGCAAGGGAATGCAGTGTTCCCCTATAAACTTTATTATTCCGAAAAATTACACGCGAACTCAACTATAAAACCTCCTATTTCACTTCAGGTGAAACTCGCTCCATGGCAAATATCATAAACATTAAGCTAAGTGTTACGATCCAAATGAGACATGTTATCCGACGGAAACTCAACTTTTGGCCAAGTTCAGAGAGGACAAGCGAGGCGACGGCCATAAAAATTCGAAACAGAAGCCAGATCATATGAGCGTATTTGAAACGGGGAGTAATAGGAAGGGAGCACAAGTGCATAAAAAGCAGAAACAAGCCAAGAGATGACTTGGCCAGGGCCAAAAAGGAATTGGCTTGGCCCCGAAACAGAGTCAACAACTGTGCGCCACACAAGGGTTTGCCAAAAAAGATTGCAATACGGAAAAAAAAAACAAAAACAAAAAAAGTACGGAAAAATCGCATAAAACTCTATAAAGGACACGGAGGACCGAAAAGGACAACAACAAGATGACTGCCCGGCAAACGAAACCAATTGAAGAAATGTTGCTGACACCAAAAACGAAACTGCAGGAAGACGCCGATGATGAGGATGAGTCTGGGAATGAGGCTGAGCTCGAGGATGCAGAGAGTATCCTTGGGGCAGCGAGGACGTGGAGCGGAAGCGGTAAGGACAACAACGAAATTAGTTAGCACTTGAGAGAAAGCAGCTTTGGCTCAGGTCCAGGACTCGTTGCTGGCTTACAACACCTGCGGGTAAAGGAGGACCGGACTTCTCGTTCCCCTTCCTCATTGACCCGAACTAGAGATGTCACAAAACACCTCGATTGAGCCGCGATTTTTAAGGACTAGTACGAAAAAGGTAACAAATGTTAGAAAAATTATTGTTTTAGAAGAATATATTTTTTTAAGGCTTAGAAAAATTGTAGAGTCCATTTCTACCATGAAGACAAACAGAACCAATTTACTTGTTTTTAAAAATGAAGACACCTTAAAAATAGAATCTTTAAAATGTTCAATAGTTTAGATGATTATATGCCCAAAAAATAAGACCATTAATAGATTCTATACCAAATGGGTGATTAAAAATAAAAACATAAAAATATAAAATATAAAATATAAAGTATCACTTGATTTAACTGTCAAAACCCTATCGTGATAATTTATCACGAACAATACACAGCCACAATACCACATAGCACGCCCATCTCCAACAAACGTAGTGAAGGAAGATCTAAGAGGCAGGCAGCAATTAAATAGCTTCGAGCACTCCCAACTCAATTGCAGCAATTTCAATAACCGTTGAGAACACTCAAAGGAAGGCCAGTTGAGCAGGGCAGGCCAGGTCCTTGCGATAATCTGTCATGCAGTCGAGGAACCCCAAGAACCCTGTGCCCCAAATGCACCCCCACACAGGATCCACTCCCCGTTCCATTCACTCCAGCGACAACTACAATATCCGCTTTGGGTCTCGACACTCGAGCAACTTTCTCGCACTCACCTATTTCACTTGCTGCAGGAATTTGTAATATTTCTTCTTTTTTTCTTATTACACTTGTAAAATTTGTAGCCGAAAGCAGGGAACTGGTCTATTTCATTCGTAGTTTTCCAGGGGAAACTACTTTTTATATTTTTTTTTAGAATATTTAATTATTATTGATAAAAGCATGAAATGTGACGCGGTACGGCCGAAAAGTTATTACATTGAGAATTTTGCCACCAAGAAGCCGAAAATTGATGAACTTTTATAAAATTATATGTACGCTACACAATCTGATTTAGAAACACTACGACTAAAAATTTTATTCCAATAACGAAACGATTTGACATGCTCTGAGATAAGCCTACTTCGATTAAAATATTTCAATTAACTTAAACGAAATAAAACATTATTTGAACGGGAAATACCAAATTGCAGGTGAAAAAAAGTTTCACATAATATTATATTAACATATTACTAAATTTATTCACCTCAATCAACTCAATATCATTCCTTAGCCAAGTCGAACGTTTGACATTAAAAATAAATGAATCAACAAATACAAAAGTTTTGCCAAGAAAGTCATTTGCTAAATTTGGCGAATCGAAAAAGAAAGTCAGGAGGGTGAGCAAAAAACCCGAAGAAATTCAATGAGACTGAAAATTTCCTGGCTCGTTGCCAATTGAAGGCAAAGAAACAAAACAAAACTCAAGTTTCTAATCAATTAAAAAATACAACAATTAGGGGGAGGCAAATCAAGAGTGGGAACGATTTTCGGCAATAAATAAATTACAACCAGCAGGCAGTCAAAGCGATTAAATAGAAGGGGGATTGGGTGAAAAGGGTGTGGGTGTCGAAGGAGGTACCAAACTTCACTACGTCTGCTGCAATTTTAATTACGACTGCGATAGGAGCAGGACGAAAGTAATAGAAAGGCGCAATGGAAACCATTCAGGGAGACATGAAAATTTGTCTCGACTTTAAGAATTCTCAGTATTTTCTAAGAACATAAGCGTAAATAGAGATGTGTCCTTAAAGTTTTGGCTACACTACTGAATTTACAATTTTAGAATTTTAAAGAATCAAGCAATTCAAAAATTAAATTTCCAAAGTGAGTTACAATTCTCTGAATTGTCATTATCCGCAAAAATATTAACATCAACATGTCCTTCTGCAATTGTTTTTGGCATTCTTTAGTTTGTACCGGGGTAAGAAATGGTAAAAATGAAAATAATTATATTCCCAATGAACTAACGATTAACTTATTATAGTTTTATATAAAATACTGAGTTTTGTCATATGAAATGTATAGAACGAATATATATATTTGATTCATTCTAAGTGTAATTTAAGTAACATACAGTTGTTTTTCATGCGATACTATGGGATAATATTATTTTTAATGCTTTGGGAGATTCAAAAATGCTTGGGCGGTGCTTACATGTTCGGATATTGTTTTAAAATGTCGATATATTACTCAGAATACCTTCCATCTGGAAGGCCTGATTATGTTATACTACTGTGTGCACTATGTAATCCTTACACCCGGCCAAACTGTTAATAAGGAATATTATTTGAGCGTTATGCGTCTTTTGCATGAAGCAAGTTTTCTAAAAAGAGTTCTTCCTCCGAAACCACCGTATTCGCCTGATTTGGTTCCAGTGACCAGGGACCAGGGAACACATTCCGAGTCGATTGAAAAGACAAACAAAAAAAGGCGCTGATGGCTATACCAGAAAGGGACTATTTGGCAAGTTTCGAGGATTGGAAAAAACGTTGGCATAATTGTATTTGATCGGGAGGGGATGAAATTGTTTTAGAAGAATAACTAAGGATTGGCTTAGTTTTGCATTTGAAAGTTAATATTACTCTTTTTATTAATTCTCTATCTTAAGAAATATATTATACCCACTTCCGTTCCTAACACAGGGTATAACAAGGCAAAAGGCACTAGCTCAACTAATCCTTTGGCAAAGTCTTTGACAGTTGTCTTAGCTTGCACAACAAACGACAAAAACAATAACATCTTCATCATCATCATTATTTCGAGAACTGTGGGATGAAAAAGCACAATAAACAAAAGCAAACGAAGAAACAACAAACATTATCGCACATCATTATCGTTGTCATTCAGGGAGCGTTCCAGCTTAAAAACACTCCCCACCCACCAGCCCCTCTATACTTATATATATATTTGCTTTATTTTCGTGTTTAGTTAGTTTTTATGAGCGTCATTATTTTCGCTTGCCATGGCGCTAAGCATCTTAAGTGGCTCCTCCCCCGCATTTCCCTCAATTTTTTGGTCCAGCTTTTCCTTGTGTGTTTGTGTTTGCATAGGCGCAAAATGTCTTCGTCAACTTTTGACGATTTTATAATTTAACTTTTCCCGGGAGCTGCTCCTGCTGCCGTCTTCCTCCCGTTTTCCCTTCTTGCTAGTTTCGAAAACAACTTAATAATAAGTGAGTGTTGAGTGCTGGTTAGAGAAAAGTTGACTTGGTTAGAGGAAGATGGGTGCAATTAAGGTGGCAGGAGTAAGGCTGTGGGATTTACTTGGGTCTTTCGGGCTAGGCAATTACTATAGGAGATCCACCATGGTGAGCTGCATTCAGAAAGTTTTCAGTGCGGAAATAATTGTCAGGGATAACCATGGCAATTGTAAGGAAAAGGAAAACCTTTGCAAGGATCATTGTTTGGCTTTTGAGTTCTGGTTAAGTATGCGCTACATAGAGGCATCCCAAAATACAGATTTTACTTGGTTCCTATAGATTCCAACAAACTAAACCTTTTCGATATATTTAACATTCTTTGCCAAATATATAAAAGGAATTTATATATAAGGATTTTCAAATTAAGAAAAGTATCAAACATTATTTCTATTTCTGTATATTTATAAATATTAGAATAGATCAAATAGTTTCGCGTAAAATTAGTGATATAATAAATTAGAATAATCACTTTCCAATGATGGTATACTTATAATTCCTATTTATGGAATATCTTCCTATGGCATTTCCCAATTTAGACAAATTAAATTTAAATAGTTAGGTTTGGGAAATTCAAAGTAACTTCCCTTGCTGTAATAATATTTAAACCATCTGGTAGTGAAACATGGTCCATCTCCATTCAACAGATGAGCTTACTCACCTGTTAACCTTACCCGAGGCTTAAAGGCTGTTCCCAAACTTATTTAAAGGCTTAAAAGTTTATTCTAAGTTGGCTAATTTCATAAAGGCAAGGTCTGACTGGCCATCAGTAAAGGCCTAAAGTTGTACATATATGCCAAGGAATATGTACGCATTGCATGTATATAGTATAAACATCATCATCAATATAAATTTGTTTTGTCAGAGCTGGTTTATTTTGTAAATATCAAACAAATGGCTTGGAACATAAGTGAAACATATGTTAAAAGCTAGAGGAAAAGAGTACGAAAAGCGTAAACAAGCTGCTTTTCATGCTTGACATGCGTTACAGAAAAAATAAGAAGCAAGAACCCACAGATACATCGGGGACATATTACAAAAGTCAAGCAAGTAAAAACAATGAAAAGACATACATACAAATTATGTGTATAAAAAACTGAAAACAATGACAATTCACAAAACAAGAAAAGAACGTTGGAGAGCTCCATCTTAAAAGATTGCTAACAAGCAAAGGGAAAAATAAAAATCGGTAAGCTCCTTTTTTCCCCTCCCCACCACCAAGAATGCAATTTATATGCGAAAGGCTGAGACCACGCCCCCTTTCGTTACCATAATAATGAAACATCTATAAATTGTCAGCCAGTTCTGTCGTTTCCCGCTCCTTGGCCTCCCCCTTCGGTTCATCGATGTCCTCTCGAGGACCATAAATAATATTATTATGGCTCCAGGAGGCAACTTGTATTTGTCAAAGCAAACAAAACTGCTCTCGGTTTGAGTGGGTGTGTGTACGAAGAATCCTTCCACTACCCCCCAGTCGAGTCCCTCCCCTTGTTAACGGCATTATTATTGGCAGCCATTATTCATGCAACAAGTGATGCTCAATGGCAGAGCAGCAACTTCCGTCTAATTACGGCTAATTGAATGGCTCGAAGTTCCGGGATTTGTCAATTGATTTGTAGAGGGATTTCCGATAAATATGGCACAGTATATAGATGAAATATTGCAACTAGCTTTGCGAAATATGTTAAACGATTTGAGAAGTAATTTGAATAAAAATTTTTAGTATCATAAAGAATCATATAAAGAACATTTTATTCTAAACGGAAACTAAAAGTCAAGTCATATTATGAAATATTTACTATTTATTTACTATTAATTTACTACTTTAAATATATATACTACTTTTATTTAAAATAGTCAAAGCATAAATCCATATATGTACCTACACAAGAACCTAAAAGATTTTTGGTCTTTTAAGCAAATTATAAACTACACCTTTTAGTAAAATGGCATTTTTTTCGTACATATTTGTTGCCCAAAACAAAAACTATTATTCTTTAAGCTTGCAGGTAAAATTATCCAATAAGAAATGATTGAACAAAACTTATTGAAAAAAAATTGATTTCAATAAAAGTTTTTCCAAAGGAAATTACCCTCAGCAATATATTTTGCATAAGTTCTGTTTAATAAATAAAATCATAAACTAATTGGAAATTATAGCCTCTACCGTAAGCGGTAGAGGTTAAATATTTAAATTGCATTGTATTGTTTATACAAGCAATTTGTATCGATACACCGCACATGATCCTGGTCATGCAAAATATATGCCACAAAATAGGCCACCAAAATCTATTAATACACATGTGAACTTTACACATTTTTTATACGTTTAAGGCTTTTTGAGAAACACCAACTACCAAACAAAAACTATTTAATAAATTTATCAATAAATTGAATAAAAACTTGTTAAATTAATCTGTCACCGGGGAAAGGTGATATGCATATAACAACATTTTAATCAATTATGTCGCCATAAAAAAGTAAACACAATGCTGAGGATAAGGAAACCTTTATTGGCACATCGACAGCAAATAAAAACCACAGCATCAACATCAACAACAACAAATAGGCGAAAACAGATAACCCAAGCAACAAAGATTTATTGCATATATAAGCACATTTATACAGTTTTATTCACGTATATTCGCTGATTTATAGAGCCGAGTTAAACCCATGTGGTTTATAATGAGACAACACAGTTAAATGAGGTTAGAGTTGAGTAGGTTTTGCAATAAATTGCACCATTCAAGGTATACACACAACAGAGAACTTAAAGGCTTAAAACTAAAGATACTCCACTCGAGATGTACTCACATAAGACTCATATGCATGTAGAAGACAGACAGATATAGTAAATGATAGTTTGGATATCGAAATATATACTTGAATAGAGACCAAAGAACCCACAAAGAAAGCAAAACAGGCACTTTTTTACGGTTTACGGGAGACGTGACGTTACGCTACGAGACGTAATGACATAAGCGTACAATACTTTTGTATTTATATTTTTCAACTGCGTTAACGTCCACGACAATTACGGCACTTTTCCAAAGAATTGAAGCAAACTTGAGGCACAGCTATTAAAATTGGAGTCCAAAAGTATTTAATGACCAGATATATCTTATAAACGCACAACACGAAAACGCAGACGAAACACACAGAAAAAGTCGAATTAAATAGTATAGCAAATTAGAGACGATCAGCAACGTTATCAAGACAACAGACTCTGACAAACTAAAAAACACAAGTCGAAAAAACGCAACAAAAATTAAATAAAATAAATTAAAAGGCCAACAACAACAGGCAGTACTCAACAGATCGGTGATAATGCTCATGATCGAATTAAGAGGTGGCGATCGCAACTCAGAGAAATCGTCTCGAAAAAGAGAGCTCCCTCGCCCGATCTATTTTCGAAAATTGATAAGGCCGCATCGAATCGATCAGTTTGGCATTTGTGTTCGAAAAAATAACAAAAATGAACTCGAATAGAAATCAATGCAACTGACAGAAGAGAAAGACTATCGATACATATTTTCTAGGGGAATGCTTATCAGTCCTATGTGTGAAATGTGTGCGGAGGCGGGAAATCTTAAAGTACTTGTGGGTGAAATATGATCTTCAGAACAGTTCAAGGGCAACTACGCAAGTCTTGACTTTTTCGTATCTACAATTTTTGTTTTTAAGTACCTATTTAATAGCCGATATCTCAATGTCATGTTAACTATTGACTTAAGGTTAAAATTTTTGTTTCAGGTTTATCCAACCGAATTTTTTACTGAATCTCTCAAGCTGTAAAAATTTCTTCTTTAATAAATTAACATTATTTTGAGAAAACTAATTCATGATTCCTTTCTCAGACAGGCAAGCAACTAGAACCTTAACACGACATTGAGTTAACAGCCATTAGTAAGTTATTACGGTTACAGAAATATTTCTTTATCATCAAAATGTATGCTACAAATATTTTAACTGCTACGATGAGCAAATTATTATATTATCTTTAAGATTTCGTTGAACTTTAGGACCGATCGTTAAGAAATATTTTTAAAATGCATTTAATATTTAAATTTAATTTGAACGGTAATGGGTTCAAGGACTTACAGCCGCAGACAGTTTAACAGTAAAGTAGCAGGTCACAATTTATTGCCAATCCCATTAGAACCCTTCAATTAAGAAATGTTCAGTTGAATACCCTTCATTGCACTTTATTTTTTCCGTCCCATTGAGCTAAACATCTTTTAGGACTTTCTAATGGAGTCCATTCATTGATACTCAGCCTGAAAACATAAGAACGAAATCGATTTACAGGACATGGGGCACGTGACCACCAGGTATTATCGCTGACCCCAGACCAGCCCCGTTGCACTGGATTCGAAATACCACCCACTCCCACGGTTTCCAGTTCAATTGGCTACTTAAAACTTTAACAGCCGTAAATTCGCAACAAGCAAGGGCTATGAAATTTAATAGCAGACGCGAGGAAATCCCCCTTCCAGGAAAAAATAACCCCTGGAAATGTCTGACCAATACAATACGCAACTGTATTAGCTCACGTAACAGTAAAAGTACGTATGTATTTCGTCTGGTCATTATTCCGATGTTGCTACTGCCATAGCGAAACACACATTATTGACTTTTATTGCTGTTTCTGCGACTCTGACGGCCCTGTAGATATGTGGCCTTTACAGTGAAAGTTGCATAATATTTAATAAGAAAGTCACCCAACAATTTAAAGTTATTTTTTTAGTCCTACGTAAACAAGGTACTAAAAATATAATTGTATGTTTAGGTTGTTTTACTTTATAGCTTTAACTTATTAACTGATATTGTACTGTTGGGACATATATACATTTTGCAGTTCGCGTTTGTGTGATTTAAAATATGAAATATAGTTATTATATATAAATGAACAAAAACCTTAGAGAACCTAACTTAGAAATACATTTGTAAGTTATAAAAAACTTAAAATATCTTCTTCTTTTAAAATTGCAGTTTTTGTTCTAACACAATAAGAACAACGGGGCAAAAAAGATACTATAATCTGAAGAACTCAATAAAAAACTAAACTTTCCTTGTTAGTTAACATGATGATTGTGTAATTTTTATGCAGGTTTTACTGTAAAAAGGCCGCTACTCTGCTAGTATTTTCTGGTCTTCCCTTTATTCTATTACAGCTGCTGATACCTTAGCCTTTTCCTTAACCCTTTGCGTGTGTTTACATTTTCAACCATGTAATTCGTTGCATTTTATTGCATGCGTGTGAGTGTGAAATATTTATGGGGGTTGCCCCGAGGCGACACTGCTCCTGCACTCGCCACATGGCCAAAACAGAGCTGGACAGGAGGTTCTCATTTTGCCACCGGATTTTCCGCTGCTGCTGCTCAAGTTTAACGAAGTGTTAAATGGCCGGGGGCAGCGAGGGGTTAAGAAACGAGCTCTGTGCTTCGATTTCATCTCATCGCTCCTCGCTGGTCAACGCCTTTTTATCGAAATTTGTCACGCACGGGGAAATTTTTCCGCTCCTTTTTGTTTGGTCTGGATTAATAGAACGAAAAAGATTTTCGTTTGGAAAATGTTTGCTACATGAGTCGCATGAATGACAGCAGCGAAGGAAAAGTGTCGAGGGGCCTGGGAGTTGGCATGTTGACACGGCTCAGAGCGCACGTGTGTGGGCTAATACCTTTCGATGACAAAAATTGCATTACTTTTACTTTCTGCCCCCAAAAGATGGTTGAACGGAGCTTAAGTAGTTTAGTGCTTTGTTTGCCTATAAAAACCAGGATAAAGGTGAACATGATTTTTGGGATTGTCGCTTTAGTCGGTGATAAATGTGAGCCATTTCGAAAGACGTTTATTAAATTTAAGGTACCAAAAATGAATCGCTTCATTAAATACCCAGTAAATAAAATCAATAGACATAGTGAGCCGATGGCCTGGACTATCAGATACCCGTTACTCAGCTAAAAGGACTGCGACTGTTCCCGATATTGAACACCACGCCACCTACCGTCGATATCTTTTTTGCTTATAACTTTTTAATGAATGGCCAGTTTTAAAATATATTTATATGCAGATTGGTATTGATAATCAAAATGTACACTTTAACAAAATATTAAAAAGTGTGGAGGAGAGAAAGACAGATTTATCGTTATAGGCGGTAGAATGGGCGTGGCACTCCGTTGAAAAAAACTTGCTCTGCGTAGAAAACCGTATAATCTCATATAACCCATATTAAACGTTCATACGGACAGACAAACGGACATAGGACATGGGACAGACAAATAAATGGGTTGAGAAAATTCATTCAATCAGAATTTAAATGACCTTTCCATTGATGCCAATATGTACATACAGTAAGTTTATATTTTGAGTATATATACGTATTGTTTTGTCAAAATACTTATGCCCACAAGTGTAGTGTATACTTTATATAAATTGGTTTATCACTAATAGTAATAGCTGTATAAAATGTGTACTTCCTTACGATTCAGCTATGTTTTCCCTTGTGTACTCTTTTCCAGCAGCAAGGAATCAATAATGACCACACAATAAGTTAATAGCTTCATTTACCGACCAGGAAACCTCTACTTGTGGTTGGTGGAGGGAAGTATGGTGTCTTCCCTGCCAAGGCTCTATTCGAATCTAATGACCGGCAATTTGCCAAACACCCAAGGCCTGAACCATTTTAGAGTGTTGCGAAGAAATTAGCCATCATTTAGTGTAATGAGTATAATAATAGCAACTAATGGCCGACCACCAACACCACGGACAACCCACTAACCACCACAAAGGAGCCCAAGACTATCCACCATTTGATTAAACAAAGATTGACTGAAGTGCGATTAACTTTGGGATAGGGCGGAAAGTGTTATAAATGGGATGCAATTTGTACGAAAAAGAAGACAGGGATATAATGGTAAATACATATTAAGCAAAAATTCCAAGGCCACGCGAATTACTCAATTAATTGTGCTCGGTCTGCCAATAATCATAAATATACTCCCACGAAACCCATTCCGGCTATACTTTTAATTATTTTCGTTCTTCTCCTTGGCAAATTTAATAAAGAATAATTACAAGGAAACCAATATCAGCGAAGACCCAAAGAGAATTATGTGTGGGGAAAAATAATTAACAAAAACCGCCACAACAGCAGGCAGTTCCTTATGCTGACACACACAAAAATATACGCACAAATGGCATGTAATTAACATATAAATTAAAGTCTAATACATACCTACGTGGCAATAAAATGCTAAAATTGCTGCCTGAGTACATGCACAAACTCATTCATCAAGGATTTTAGCTATACTCGTTGCAATAAAAGGTTTTAGATTCTTTAATTATAAACATTTCATATTTCATTTAAATCAAATTATATTTCGTTCAACTTGCCATTTTTTGATGGTAGAAAAAAATTAAAAATTAAGTTTAAAAAAGTGCCTTCCCTAATAAACAATGGAGCCGACAATTACCATTGATTAACTGGCCACACACTCGGTGCAAAAAAGTCGAAAAATATTTCAAAGTAAAACAAATAAATAATAAACATTTTGCCAAAGCGTGGAAATGAAAAGATAATGGAAAATGGATTGACGCCAAATCAATTTCCGTAGCGAAATTTTAAAATCAGCGAACAAAGGCTGAATGAAAAAATGACAATGGTCCGCCACAGCCTCAAATAATTTTCGTAAAATTAGTTGACGTTTTACGTATCCAACGGGTTCGAGTGGGAAATGGAGATGGTTAGCTGTCAGTTTGGTTTAACAACCACCGAAAAAAAAGAAAGGCAGACAGAAATGGCGTATAAAATAAAACACATTTACACCAGAATCATTCATTTGCGGAGCACATTCGTAAAATCGACCATCGCATTGTTTTATGTCAGCTTCATCAGCATCAACTGAAACCGAACTGGGGCATCATCGAATGGGGATTCAATTGTGCCGAACAGAAGCAGTAAAATCAACAGCAAGTCACGGAAGAACATGACGAAGTTTGAATGTCCTAGAAGTTTGACTCATTAATATGTATTTTATTAAAAACAAATAGCATTGTAACTTGAAGACAATTAAGTTATATTAATAATTCCTTGTTCAAAAACAGTAAATCAGAAAAAAAGGAGACTATTGAAACTATATTTAAATTAAAAAATTAATATTGTAGGTATTTATTATTGGTTTATTTATTTATACCTATAACCAAACCAAAGAAAAATTGGGAAACTTATTTGTAGGACAAAAATGAGAGCGATCTGCTCCAAATCTAGACCATAAGCTGTCTTCCCTTTCCCATCAAAAGCATCGATGGCCCTAGAAAGCGCCAATGCTGATGCTGCTGATAATGACGATGACGCCGATGACGAGGATACTTCGTTTTGGCTGCAGTTTTTAACATGGCACGTTCCTTTCTCCCCAAATGCCCCTCGGTGATTGCAACAAAATGCTGACGGATTCGGCACTGCCACACATGTCCAAAGCATCACATACAAATTGAGACAAATACACAAAGAAAAAATGTTTAGTAAATGCTTGTATTTATATTTTGAATGCTCTAAGTAACTAAAAATAGCTAAATGCTCTAATAACTACTTCGCTTTAAAAGGCCGGAAACATAAAACTTAAAAAACATTTTATTTTTTGTTGTTAAAGTAATGTTACGTTTCGGATAGATAGAGTATATTTACATAGTTTAAAATAAAAAAATTTAAATACTCATCTTATTTTTTCGTTTGTGTAAAAGAGATAAAAGGATCTGCAGTGAAAACTAAAACAAAAATAGCCTCCAGTTGCCATTTGTTCGTTCAGCTCGTTTACGGCTTTGTCGTTTTCGTTTACGTCGTGTATTCCCTTTCGATGTGTTTTAAAATGCATTTGATGTGGGCGTAAAAGGATCAAAAAGGAGGTCCCTATGATTGTGGACAGACAGAGGGCCCTGAATTTCAGGCTCCTTTTGTTGATTAATGCCAATTGACATAACATATTTTTGATATGTAAATAATAAGTAAAAGTATGGTTAATTATATACGTGTTATTTTAGAAAGACAACAAAGTAAAAAGAACAATACAAAAAAAATTTATAATAAATAATGTAAATCAAATTTTAAAAAATTAAAAAACATTTAATAAAGAGACAAAAAAATCTTGTTTGTTTATCGAAAAAAATAAAGAAACAATGAAATTAATACAATTATAGGTAAATAATGCACTCAAATACAATTATGTTCACGAAGATTATGTTATAATAAAAAGGGAACATGTTAATCCACAGAAAAAGATCCCTTTCCTGTCAACTCTCTGAACTTTATCTCCATTTCGAATCCGCTAACAACTTTATTCAATTTCATGGCGGTTCTTCCCACTTTAGAAAGATTATCTCTGCTTGGTTTCCCATCAACCATCAACCACATCAAATGCTTTCTGTGCTCCATTTCCCCTCGCAAAACTTCAATCAAGCGAAGGACCGCAAATCCCGAAAATCAGTCACAATTATTACACCCAGGGCGAGGGGAATTGGAAGGATCTGAGGTTGTGCCCCCCCCCCCCCCCCCCCCACCCGACCCCTCTTCATTAAGCCTTCCATTTGAAAACAAGACCAAGGAGAAAGCCTGTGGAACAATGCTAAAACTATTCCCCATAACAAATAGCAACCGAAAGTGGGATGGTTTTTGCGGGGCGAAAGTTGGTTGGCTGATTGATAGACAAGGAGACAGTCACCGACACCATCGACGTCTATGGATCCACTCCATGCCGGTCTTTTGAGCCATGGCAGCTCCTCCCTCCCCGCTGCCCCCTCGGTTGTTGTCAATTAACGTACGAAAATGACTTCCGCTTTGATTGTGCCCCACCATTCCCCATTCCCCTCCTCACCACCAACAACCTCATCCATCGATCGAATGTCAACTGGTTGACTGCCTGCCTAACTGTCACAGCCTGTTTCCGTTTCCGATTAAAGCTTTGGCAAATAGTTTTGAGAGTGCTGCCCCCGAATTCCTTCCCCTTTTCGTATTGTTGGTGAAAGGTTACTGCTGAAATGATTTCTGCAATTGTTGCCGAGGCCTCATCATCATCAATCGCTTGATTAATGACCGGTTAATTGTGCACTTTATAAAAGGAACCCATTGTTCTTTCTTTCTCTTTTTTGGGCATCACAAATGTTGATTTATTGGAAACACCCTAAATAATTCCTATAAGATCAGTTTTGGTGTTAAAATTAAATGTGGCTTAGGAATGGCTTTCAATTCCAGAAGAAGATGAGATTGCGGGAAGGATAGTTAAGGGGTGAGGATAGTTTGTGACCCTAGTTTTTAATGAAGGTTCCTTAGAGGGCGACACTAAAAATTTGAGCCTAAAGCGCCATCAATTAAAGAAATTATAAGTTAATTTCGGTCAATGTCAGATTTGATAAAATATTTGTATTCTGTTCGAGATTCAGGGAATAATATGATGTAGATCAATAAAGAAAAAGATTGAAGTGTAATAAATGAGGTTCTCCGTATCAAAATGCTACACCCAGAAAAAAAAGAACGAAAAAATCAAAAACATTTTTCATGAAATGCGAACAATCCGTTCTCCATTTTTAGTTCTCACATTTCGAACGTTTGTTCACGAAAATCGAACGGTGTTGGTAACAATTTCTACCGACGAACAACTTGGTTCCAAATTGCGAAAAATGTTCTCAGATATCGAACGCCGTTCATGAAAAAGCTACGATAGACGCGTTAAAGTCTATCGAAATCGATAATATCAACACCGCTCATTAAAACATGTATGTAGGTCTAGTGTCCCGATTTTCCGCACTCGAAAAATTTGCTCGGTGGTCCACATTAGAGCGTCCGCCTTCGACACATGGTATCACAGGTTCGAGTCCGCGAGAAGACGGTTGTAAATTGTAAGTTTTATTAAAATATTATTTCTAATGTTTATATGTATGTACTTCTATTAATAATAAATTCTTTGTCTTCAGCAAAATTCTAGCAAAAACAAAACATAAGGTGCGAAATTAAATAAATCTGTACCAGGCGTTCAGAAACTCTAGCATGTACACAAACCTCCCTTTTTTTTAATATTTTTATGTTCTCAAGTTAACCCCGAAATGTTCTTAAACTGACACCATTCGTTCGGAACCCAACCCTAAAGTTTCGGTCACATTTTACGAACGACCGTTCATGAACTGTCAACAAACGGGCTTACGCACTTTTTGACAACGTTTGGTCTTGATTTTTGAACGTTTCGAACGGATTTTTTTCTGGGTGTATAGCCGCAATTTCATATCATGAAGTAAAACTTATAAGAAAAGTATTTTGACATTTTGCAACAGATCTCGAAGACTTTGCAATTGACTTCAAAGTGTGGTAGGAAAAAGTTATAGCCAAAATAACAGGCTCAATGTGATGACCTCTCTTACTATCCTAACCCCACTCTCCCCTAAACTCGTACTAATCACAGGAACCATTGCAAAACGATTTTTATCAAAACAATTTTGGCGAAATTCGAAAGCAATTGGTGATATACCTCCTGAGATATGATCAGCCCATCCGAAGGTCTGACTCCTGTCTCCAAAACCCCTCCTTTCCGCGTAAACCCTATGCAAATGACTCCCGGCAAATCAGAGTCGCAGGGCATCACTTATACATCGGCCGACACCTTTTGGGAGCAAGCAAAGCATGAAATTAGGCAAACAACTTTACCAAGCCAAGCAACAACAAAAACACTGAAGGAGGCGTCGCGCCTAAGCTGGGGAAAAAAGGACACCAAGGACATAAAGACAGTCGCAGACTGAGAAAAGAGCAAACAAAACGAAACGCACTGGAGCACTTAAAACGCAAGGAGCGCCCAGGAAAACCAATGCACTAAGAAAAACACATCAAAACACTATTATTTTACCTTTATTCTTACGCGACCTATCATACATATCAACTAAGTTGGAAAAAATCTGGATTGGAGGGCTGCAATATTATTGTAAAATTTGAAGAACTTTTGATACACCTCTTAAGGTCAAAACGATCCCAAACCATTTCGATATTTTTAAGTGTGGAAAAGCGGTGGGTCAGTGGGTGGAGGTGGGGAGTTCCGTGGGGCAATGAAAAGCTGAAGACGTCGCAGCCGCAGTGCAGACGACGCAAACAGAACGCCTAAGTAATTGCAGAATAAACAAGCATCAACAAAAGATTAAGACGCGCTCAGGGACCCGCCTTTAATCGCCCAACGCCCACTTGCCGCCCAGCCACCCACAGTGAAAATTCAACCAAAATAAATAAGCCAAGGAAAACAAAAACACAAATAGCAGAAGAGTGAAAAGCTGTGACAATTGCAAATATTTTATTTGTTTCGCTGTTGCAGCATTTTTCTTACACTAAGGACCTCTTCTTATATGCTAAGTTAAAAGAAGGTGTCAAACTCTTAATTTCCAAGCGTTTTCTGGTCTTTAAACCTTTCTTAAACTTAAAAGAAAATGTAAAATATGTAAAGATATTTAAGAAGAGGTTTATAACTTTAAGTCAGACCCGGTCAAATGTACCAATTTTCATACTACGTTAAAAGTTGTTAAATACATTTAAAAATCATGGAGAGTGATTGTAAATCAATTTTAAAGCATTTAAGCAATTTAAATGAATAATTGTTAAATAGTTTGGTTAAGAAAGAACTCCAAGAAAAGTTTAAATAATGACGAAGAGTTGAGAATCGGAGACAAATTTAACGTTATGAGTAGACGGCGGGACTTTTTGCAAAGAAAATACGAGAGTGAGATAGGTAGAAAGGGAGTCGGGAACTTTCTCTACATTTTTGTGGTCGATGTGCAAATGAAGCTCAACGCAAAAAGTGGTCATTACAAACCCCACATACCTCCCATCTTCCAATAGTTGGAAAACTTGTCGTTGCAAAAATGTTGGCAAAACTCGACGAAACTCCTCACCTCCCGCAATCACCAGAATTTCTTTGGATTTTGGAAAGCACAAATTTTTAGCGCAAAAAAGTTTTAACAACTGCGTTAAGAAAATAAGGGAAAACGAGTTCAGGCGATGCTTTGAAGCGTTAAGCAATTTGCCAGCTTCATCCACACTTCCCCAACTAACCCTTTATGTCTCCCCTTTGGATGGGTCTTGGCCTTAGCCAATTTTGGTCTAACAGTTAAGTGCGGGATTAAGAAAAGATAAACATTTGTAAGGATTTGGCCAAAAGTTTGCCTTTTGGCCTCTTTGTTTTTGTTTGCATTCTTGTTATTATTATAGTTGTTCTCTTTAATGCTTTGGGCAGTGTTTATTCTTCTTTTGAATTTTCAGAGGTCAAAACTAGTCTTTTTGTTAAGTTGCAGTTGGAATTGCAGTTACTAAAAGATATAATTGCAAAACAGAATATGTAATTATTACCTAATATTACATTTAAAACTCACATCTGAAACTTAAAAATAGAACCAAAGTTTGTTAATAGCCGAAATACTCTTGCATTCCAAAGTTAAATTTAATTTTTATTTAAATAGAGCACTCTTAAAATATATGTCCCCTTGAACGCAGCATATTTCCACTTCCCTATTTATTTCCCCTCTGTAAATAGTAATAACTTTTTATGGCCAAGTGCTAACTCAAGAATTTCATATCCACAAACAACATCCATTGCAGTGGATGGACCATTTGGCCGATGACTTGTAGACAAGAATCGTAAAATATCAACGCCAATAACTTTTGCCAAAGGCTGTCATGGTGCCGAAGGATGTGCGGCGTGGAAGTGGCGGAAGGTCCTCTGTCAATGAGTGACTGAGCACGATGCAGCCGGGTCTGAAAACTGAGGCAAATGGAAAATCATGTGGCAAGCGCTTTGCGACACGAAATGAAGAACGAAGAGACCCCGGAGGCGTGTGGTCCGTGCCCCACCCCCAGTGGCAAATGCAAACGCAGACAAAGCAAAGAAAAGGGCAGCATTATGCGTGCGGATAACTCTACCATGGCAATTCCTTCTGGCCAAAGGCGTCAGTCATACACATATGGACCAGAAGCAGCGCTACCATATTGATGTTGCATTTGCTGCGGCCAATGCACAACGATTGCCCCCCGATCCCGCAGGCTGCGCCCACTGCTCATTTTTTGCTGCTGTTGCTCGCTAGGATAGTTACACTCAACTAAATATTTGTAACCTATTTACTGAAAAAACGAATAACATAAGATTTGTTATATTGAAATGATCATATAATAGTACAAACACAAAATATAAATAAGCAAAGTTTATACAAAATATAATACATTTATTAGAAATAAAACAAAACATTACATAATTTACCTGCTTTTTAAAGCATAAACAAAAGTTCAAAGAAGTAACTTTTTGTATGCATGTTCTGTTTTTGTATACACAGAGAAAATTCTGACGTTCTCATCTGAGTTGAAAATGTTCTTAAAAATAGAACGACATTTTTAAGTTGGACATGTTTTCATATTGCTCGAATCAAGTTGAATTTGCGGTATTTAAGTATTTTGTATGTACAAATAAACTATTAGTTTAGTCCTTAGTTTATACTTATCAAAAAGTTGTTAAATTAACTCAATTTAACTTTTCTCTTCTAACCATTTCGTTCTTATATTGATACCAAAATGTACTTACTCGGTTTTTAAGAACGAATGTTCTCAATTTAAGAACATTGTTTTCAATTCAAGAACAATGTTCTCAATTCAAGAACGATGTTCTTAGATAGTTTTCTCTGTGTACATAACAATGTTCTTAGATAGTTTTCTCTGTGTACATAACTGATCATATCTTAATAACGTATCATCCAATAAATGTCTGATGTATGTATTAAATAATCAAGATATACAGCCGAGCTCCTGCTAAGACTTTCACATTTTTTTTCGTTTTACTTTTCAAAACGCATACAAACTTTTAATTGTTTTTATTTTCAAAAATGACACCTTTATTTTTTCGGCTTTTTTTAACTAAAATCGTTTATAGTACCATAAAAAAAATATTGAGTACTCATCGTTTCATTAACATTAATTCGGCACCATCACCATGTCAAATTTTATATAAAGTAAATTTATTTCTTTTTGTCTTTTTTACAGCATTAACTCGTTACCCGTTTTTCCCAGTGCAGCCAAAGTTTAGTGCATTTTTTGTTTTTCTTTTTTTGGTATGCAGTTGGTAGTCTGATTCCAGGGGCGTCGGAGTCTGAGCCCTCGGTCTCGGAGGCGCAAAATGTTTGCACAAAGGCTTAGGGCAAACAAAGCTGAATCAGCAGGGCAGAGACGACTACTGTCTGTCAGCAGCCACTCTCCACTGTAAGGGGCAGCAATACGAGGGGAGGGGGCCTGGGTGACAAAGCATAGGGCGGGGTCGAAAAGAAATATCCATTGGCGGGGTACGAGGGTCAACCCTCCTCTTCTATTTTACTTTTTTTCCAGCGCAAACAAATGAAAGTGGATCCACTTGAGCGCAGCAAATGAAGTGCCATAGTTGGTTGGCAGGATGTTCGAGGGGTACGAGTTCAAAAAAGGGGGATGGACGGGGACAAGGAGCAACAGCAGCAGGATCGGACAGTAAAAGTGCAACGAAAGCGAAAAAGAGCACATGAAACAAAGAAAAAAAATGTATAAAAAAGGGAAGCAAATGCACACAAAATGTCGATGTTAGCCATACAAATGATACAAGCAGAGTACGGTGGATAAATGGTAAAGAGGACACTAGACTTATACATATTTACATTTTATAATATACATTTATAAACATGTTTCACATATTGATGTTATTTTATTTAATTAAATATCTTTATAAACATGTTATACATATTAATGTTATTTTATGGTTTTTATAAGGTTTTTTAAGTATTTAAAAATATTTCATTTTGAAAGCAAGGAATTTTAATAAATAAAGTATAAATTATTATATAGTGTAATGATCTTTGCAAGTAAGCATTATGTTTTTTATTAAACGTACTTTATTAATACTTTTAAGGTATCATTATCTTATCAGCATCGGATATTCTATTTTAAGAAAATATAAAGGTACTTTTAAATTTTTATCGGTATGAACAGCCCTTAGAAATAAGCTGCCAAAGATTACTGGATTATTTCAACGTAGCCAGTTTTCACTGTATAACATTTTGAATGTGTGGGCTTGTGAGAAAGTTTAGTTGGCAGCAGTGTCATATGTGTTGCACACTAGTTGATGATGTTGCTGACGTTGCCAGGAAGGGATAGGTCAGGACTCGAGGGTTTGAAAGGGAGACCGGAGTGGGTATGGCCCATTGGGCTGCTTACATTGGATGAGCCGCGCTGGAGCACAATTTTCAAGAGATACGTCAATATTTGACAAGTCGTCATTGTCGTTGGCTGCTCCCTCCCCTGATTTTTCACCTACCTCTCCCCCAACCAACCTCATTTTCCTGCTCGACGTCACCGTTGTGTATTAAGCGCTATTTTCGCTATTTCGCTACTTGCTGCTCCTCGGTGCCCTTTTTTTTTAATATTTGTGTGTTCGACCGCTGTTCCCTGGCATATGTCGCGCTTATATATTTGCACGAAATGCAGAGTGGCAGTTTTTAGAAAATGTACAGTTTTTGGGATAATCTTAAGAATTATATCAGAAATCCACAAAAATAAAAGTGTACAGGTAAACTGAAGCTAAGCCTCGCATCAATATTTTTACGAGCATTAAAATTCGGATTTGAACATATATAAAAAAATGTTTTTTAGGTTTGTGAGAAAATCTTAATCATTGTATCAGAAAACCTTAAAATTTTAAATGTACAGATATATGGAAGTCAATCCTAACATTCATTTTTTTACTTCCAATAAAATTAGGATTTATTCTGAAAGTTTCATACGTAGATTGTCTTACCAAAATGTGTTTAAAATCTCGGTATATTATAGAATTTATTTGAGAATAACTAATCGATGCGGAAGAATTTAGAATAATTTCCAATCTCTGTGCTCAAACACTTATGCTGCCTTCTACACATTATGAATTCCGTAGTGTTTCCCACTTAACTGCTTTGATATCCATTTAGATACTTGAAAGTGCATCTTCCTCATACCGCCCAAAAACTTTTCAATTCTCTCGGCTTATTAAAAGTGCCATGCAATATGAAACTTGTTCGGTTTCCCCGAGGCGAAACAAATGAATGGAACTGAACACAAAACAGCCTAAGCCCAAAACTCAAACTCTATTGAACTTCACTTCAAGCTTGGTTACCCACACTTAGTGTGGAGGACTCGTCAGGATGATGAGCTGGGGAATCATGATGAGGATAGGGACACTTCGAAAAATTAATCGAATTAAACATATACTAAAAGCGATAAATAAATGTGGTTACCAACTAAATATACTAAATATATATTACCTTATGTATTACAGCTCTTAAAAACATAATTAAATGTTTTTAGGTGTAATGTTTGGATAAAATTTGTTGAATTTGTATGAAATAATAGAATTTTGCGCAGATTAAAAAGTGCGAGGTGAGCACTTTATTTTTTAGATCAAAAAATATACCAAACACAACTTGTTCATGTTAATGCCTGCTTATTGGTATTATTATTTTACTTACTTAACTCGATCTTCTAAGGTAGTATTAGGGTTGTGGAACAACTTAACTTAGATCCACAAAAAATTTAATTTAGAAGTATCCGGGTAATCAATTGGTAATCGATAAATCAATATTTATATGGTCACTCTTCTCGAAAAGGTATTTTTAATATACCATAAATCCTCAGAAATGTAATTGGTTTATATTTGAGTGTATTTCTCGGGACTAAAAGGCACACCTCAAGCACCGGAAAAGCCGCTACTCAATAGCCACAGAGAGACAAGGACATAGACAGACAGCCGATGAGGCAGCAGCTGCTGGTGCTCATGTTGCATTTGTTGCTGCTCACCTAAATGCAATGGCAAAAGTTTTATGTTCGAAACACGAGCAGCAGTCAGACAACAGCAGCGAGGACTAGGACTAAGCTCACTTCCGCAAGCATTAACGATGCACGCCCGTGGGTCGGGGAGATATGGCTGCATAATGGAGTCTGGAACAGCCAATGACCATTAGACGGGGCCCAGTTGCCGGGAGCGAAGTTTGTCTAGCGGAGTGTCCAGGCCATGGGATGGACAATAAGGCAAAACGAGTTATTAATAAACAAGATTGGGATGCCATCGAAACGGTTGATGTGGTAATACCCTTTTCTGATGAAAATACCCATTTCTCACCTAAAAGAGGAAGTTTCGTCAAGCTGAAAAGACGGCTATCTTTTTCGTTTTAGTGATATAAAACACGATTTTATACAAAATATTTATTATTTCACTAATAAAGGTCAATTAAATAAAACATTCCGTTTTAATAGCACTAAAAAAAATGTTTAAATGGTCCCCCTACATACGTTAAGTTTTTTTGACTGTGTCAAACCATTTTTTAGGTGGCTTTAAAAAACACGCAGATTTTTGGTTGGGTTATGATCAAGCGAGTACACAAGTCATTTTAAATTGCTTTATAAGTACTTTCGAACTAAATCTTTGTTATCCTGACGGTAATCATGCACGGATTTTTTGCTCGAAGTTTTATTTCAAACGTATTTTTTATTTAGCTTGGAAATTACATCTTTAGTTGATTCATGAAAGACGTTTCCAAAGTATTGGTCTTTCTTTAATAAAGGAAAATCAATCCCATGTCACTAGCTTGGACCCTGCATAATAAATGGCTGTAGTGGTTAAGGATCCCCTTTTACCAAACATAACTTTGCCTTAATTAGGTCCAATTCGTTTGAGTTAATCAATTCACTCGTTTCTTAAGGATGCTTGTAAATATTTTTCGCATTTAGGAGAAGAATTTTATTTTCAGTGCATGTTTTTGTTATTCTGTTCTTTAAAACATTACATAATGGTTTTAATATTCGATATTTTTGTAAGCACCTGTTTTAGTTTCGTCTTGGCCCTGATAAAAAACCTTTATGCTTCGTGATCTCACATTCTCGGATGGAAAAATGGGTCAGGACTCTGGTTTTCTCTGTTGTCCCTCACAGTTTAGTTTAGTAGCCCAAAACCTAACCAATCAAACCGTTTTCCTCGACCTTTTTTCATCCAAAATGTTTTTTGTATTATTTTTCATTTTTGACTAGGAACATTAGAAGTCTGAAAAATAGGAAATGCCAATTTCCAAATCTAACAAAATATATGTGTCCTATTGGTGCTATACTTTTTTTGGTCTTTTTTTTACATTTTACTTTAAAATTGGGAAAAATTATATGAAAACAATAATTTTGATATCCGTTCCAATTTTTTAAATAGCTGGAATAGCCATCAATGTAACAAGAGGGTCTTTTTATAAAATAATAAAGCCTTTTTATATATATTATTATATCCGTAAAGGGTTTACTAGATTCGTCCGAAAGTATGTATATATTTATATTTCTTTGGAGCGTTGCTGACCTTATAATCTATACATAATCTTGATCAGGATCACTAGCTGAGTCGATCTAGCCATGTCCGTGTGTCTGTCCGTCCGTATGAACGCTAAGATCTCGGAAACTAAAAAAGCTATAGCCCGTATCGCTAAAACCTGTATAGCGCTCACATTATCACATAGTTTGTAAAAATTTAAATGAGACTTTGTTCTTTTTATCAATACACATTAACATGCCAAAAAATATTCAAATCGGACCATTAACTAAAAATTTATAAGCAAACAATGTGTGCAATCTTGGGAACAGTCGCTTTGCATATATACATCTCCCTTGCATCTAGTCGATGGCATCGACTGTAGAGTACTCTCTGGTTAAAATTAAGAAACTATTGCGTATTGGTGTTATTTTTTTAAACTATATATCGCTATTCCTTTAAATATTTCACCCTTTCGATATACAGAAGTGCGTTAATAACTTAAACAATATTGCAAATATGGAAGATATTCCTTTAATCGGAAGCTCCGCATACAAATGCAACACAAACAAAGTAGAAATGCTCTGTATGAACAATATTGACAGCAGTGATTATGGCATATAGATCGCAGGCCAATCCCAATAATTTCTAACAAAACAAACAACCCAACAATGCCTGATTGGCTTATGGTAAGTGTATTATAAACAAATATGAAGTGGACTGAGCAAAATATTCCGGCCTAATACAGGAAACGGAAGTGCCGACAAACACACACATGTGAGCAACAGCAAACACACGGAGGGGAAGGAAGTGTGAGAGGGAGAAAGGAACAGACGGAGTGATAGGCAAACTAAATGTGAACAAATATTGCAAAAGTTTTTGCTGTAGCACATAAATTTCTGTCATGGGCATCATTAATTAGCGCCCCATGCTCACCACCTCAGCCAAAAAAAAGATACATTAGCTCAAAGCGGAAGTACAGTCGCGTTAGCATAAACAAGCCGACGATAAGCTGAAAAACACAGAGTTGCAAAAAGTTAAATTAAGTTGGGTAGTAATTTGATGCTTTTTTTCGTTTATGAATCACCACTTGACATGAAAATTCAAATTGAAACCATCAATCATGGTGCTGAAAGTCAAAGGAGATGAAAGGATTCCAGCAACTAATGAAAACCAAACACAGCAGGTGATGGTGATATGTTATTAGAAAGAGGAGCAGGTGCAGATGAAGGTGGAACACAAAACGCTGTCGTTGCATTTTGTGGCGCCTTTTACTTTACTTGAGTTTTTGTTCCTCTTTTCTCATTTTTTTTTGTGTTCAGCTGGTTGGATTTTTTTTCTTTTTGCATTTTGTTTGCGCGGCGGTATCAGTGTAGTAATCAGAAATTTTAATCAAGAGGAGAGATGCCCTCCTCGTCATTTGCCTCCTGATGCCGCCTTAACGCTTCACTTAGCCTGGCTCCAGAGTCGAGGTAAACATTGCAATTATGTCGAGCACAAGAGAGCAGCGCGATCCAGGTAAGGTCTGATTAAAAAACAGGGCATGAAAGCAGGTGAAACGAATGAGGAGACAGCCTCGACTTGGAGTTTATGAGAAGTGCAGAGAGAGGCGCTGCAGTTTCAACAAATCAAGTGTTCGCTTTATGACGCGATGCTTTGAAAGTGCTGAATGTATACATTTGATAAATGTTTGCCGAAGTAACTGATGAACTGAAAGGGATAAAAAATCTAACATGCACAAAATTGTCCAGTGCTGCAAAGTAAATAGTTTTTCTATGGGGTCTTGTTAAACTAAAATAATATTTATATTGCATTGTTTTTTAACCAACGTATAGTAACAAATTTATAGGGTATCTTTATTTTTTTAGAAAAGATAAAACTTCAATTTTAATTACTGTTTAAAATGTTCGGTTTTAATGATTTTCAAAAAATTATACAATTTTAAATTTATATAGCAATTAATAAAAAATGTTTTGGTTGAATAAACAACTTTAACAGGAAATGTTGGATTTAGGATCCTGGAAATTTTAGATGATGTTTGAGAGCTATATTTAAGAAACTTTAGGTCTACCACTTTTGGAAAAAATAGCTAATTTGGCGGGAAATCAGCTATAAATAGTTAATTTCGTGCGCCCGTATCTTGGGAACTACTAAAGCTACAGACTTGTGCTATATGTCGCTAAAAAGGTATTTTGAAATACTGTGTATGCGTACCAAACGTAGTTTGACTAATTACCACAGTTCTCGTTCTAGCTCATGTACTAGAAAAAAGGATTTTTGGAAAGTTTCATCCCGACAGGTTTATAACTTAGAGACTAGTTTGCGTAGCAACGGACAGTCGGATATGTCTAGATCGAGTCGTCTAGATATGCTGAACAAAAATATATTTACTTTTTAGCGTCGGATGCGCCTCCTTACTGCATTGCAAACTTCTGACAGAAGTCATAATACCCTCTGAAAAGGTATAAAAACATTTTGAAACCTTTTAACCTACAGAATATGTTGATTTAACCAACAATTTGTTCCCTGTTTATTATACATATCGGAACCCGCTCACAAAGTAAGAACATTTTAGCAAGAAAATCCAGCTTACAGACCAAAAAATGGAAAATGTCTGTGGTTGACCACACAAGCACACCCAACACAAGCACAGCACCGAAAAACAATTGAAGAAAAGTAAATAAGGCAAACCAAAATGGCAAAATAAACGCATTGGAGCAAAAGTCGCACGAAGGAAAGAAAGTCGGGAGCGGAAGTGTAGATATAGATGTGACTGGGTGGGGGGATGGATTCATGCAAAGCAGCCACGTGCAAAATGGCGCACAGCTGCCAAGCGGAAGTGGATGTGCCCACGACCCCTCATCACCACTGCGAATTTCCCATGTGGAGTGCCTTTTGTGGTTATGATGAATATGAATGCTATGTGATTGCATTAGCAACTTCATCTCCTCCTCCGACCCCCACCTCTCCAGCATTCAGTACACGACATGACAACACACTCATTTTCACATAATGCCCAACCAAAGCAGGGGTAATTGGGGATGGGCTGCAAAAGGAGGTGGGAGCCGCAAAATGGAAGGCCGTTGGCCAACAAACGGAAGCGTTTTGAAAAATGTGTTTAGTGTGTGACAAAAGACGGAGCAAACTTGGGCCAAGTGCAGGGAGGTGCGAATACTTTTGAGGACTGGTTCCAAAACTAGTTCGTAAAAAAAAACTAAGCATGCATATATTTGCTGAAGAATTGTAAAAAACAATTCAAATGTTAAGTTTAAATAATATATTTGAGATAGTCAAAGTTATTAATACAAATTCATTTGGTTAATACTCAAGGTCCAAGGCTCGGATCGTATGCTTATATCGGATCGAGAATTACAATTTGGGTAAGATGGTCCAATCATCATCAGAATACTTTTGAAAAAATAAATTATACCAACGTAGATGTTTTAAACAGGGATTAGAAAAAGAAAAGCTGTGGTTGCCTAAAAAGTTTTAAAGGCCATTAAAAACATTTATCAAAATTGTGACTGAAATACAATAATTAAATATGAATAAAATTTGCAAGTGCATTGCTAATGCAGTCAACAAATTGTTTATTACTCTTGAATGTTAAAGGGAATAACACCAAAAAAAAAAAAACATATTTAAATTCCACATGCGAAATTCGAGCTTTTGAATATCTCTTTCAGTTTCCATCAAAGTCACCAGTTGGATTTAAATTACACCCTATTTAACAGAATCTCTTTATAATAGTGACGAGAAAAACGTCAACGTCAAACGTCAAAATAGGACAGACATTTCCGAAGAAGGGAGAAAATGTAAGCACTAAGTAAAATACAATATTTCAAAATGAATAAAATCTGCAACTGCATTAAAACATTGCTATTGCAATCAACCAAAATTTCAATTCTCTTGCTTTCTGAGATCTAATCGGAATATGCAAAAAAAATCTTGGATAAATATTTAAATTCCTTGAGTGAGATTTGAATTTTTAAAAATACATTTCCAATTCCATTTAAGTCATCAGTTGGAATAAAGTTACACACAATTTAATAAAAACTCGTTCTAAGTGATGAGGAAAACGTCAACAAATTAAAAGTATTTTGAGAAATAGCATCATGTCATTCAATGTAGCATAGAAATTTACTAATAAAAAACATTAAATTTAAAATTTAAAAACTTGTACATAATTGCAATTAGTCGGTTTTAATATTAATCTCATTTCATTAAAAATCTCAATGAAAAATCTCAATATATGTCAGTAAAAGGAAAATATGTGGAAGTTATTGGGTTCTGAACTAGTTCCAATAGAGTCCCCGTATTGTCCTCGAAATGCTTTCAGCTTCATGCACAGCGGAAGTGCAGTGCAGGAAGATGCAGCACGAACGGACCCGACTCCTTGTTTTCCCCACTCGTCTGGTTAGCGTCCTGTTTTGCGGTCAAAAACTTCACTTAGTGGCATTTTAGTTTACTCTTTTCCTATTCCTTGGTGTATTTTTGCCTCCTTTCATTTTTTTTGTGTGTGCATGTGTTTATTTAAATTATGTTGTGCGGTTTCTAGACTTCCGTTGGCTCAATTAGTGGTCGGTTAGTTACGGACACTGCTTTCCGCCGTCAAAACGCACACTAAAAAAGAAGGAGAGAAAGCAAGGATACACCCTCGCACACTCATAATATCATCCGTGCAAGTTTCCGGCATTTTTGCTGCATTGCGTTTCATATTAAATGTGATTACTCCTCGCCCAATGCCCAGAAGATTGGCAGGACCCAGGGACAGGAAGTCCGCCATCCAATGAACCGTTAAGCAAACGCGTTGTGAGCGAGGTTGGTGGGGTGGCAGGCGGAAGGAGTCCCCATCCGCCCCTCACCTTCACCCCCGCAATAACCACCAATTCATTTGAGTGCCGTTGTCGAATTGGCAACATTTGCTGGCCTCCCCGCTTTTGGTCCTGCGGGATGTCGGTCAGAAAGGGTTATGGTTTACCTTCCACAGATACACAGCTACAATAGTGGATGAAGTACCAGTGGTTGTTGTAAAAAAAGATTTACTACAAAAATCCACGCAATTCAGCCATTTTGATATGTGATTATAATCAGTACATCAATTCCTGTATGTATTTCCCCAGTTATAATCATAAAGAAATATCTTTTACAAATATTTGTTCATATTTAAATATCATGTTGCAAATAAATATCAAATTAATATTAATATTACTTGGAATTTATAAAATAGGAGTTCCTTCTATATTTTGAGACTGTATGAACTACAACTATAAAGACTGTTATACAATTGAGCCTTCTTAACCCAAACTTCCATAGCTTATTCTTTAGACAGTACAGAGGCTTATAATAACACAACTGAAAAAAGTATCGTTTTTAGGTTGGCTTATTATATAAATAATAGTTTTAAGAAATTTAATTTCGAAAAACACCGTGTTAAAATTATGTGTAAAAAGTCTGGATATAAGAAAGATTTTATGCTTAACATTTTAAGAACGTACTGGAAAGGTCTTATATGAAGATTAGTTTGGATTTAAATATCAGTTAACTCTAAAAATGCCCAACTTTTTGTTTTGTGATCAGTATATAGGGCGGTTGTTTATACATTTTCAGTTCTCAATTCTTGTTCTTTTTTAATAGGTCATAATTAAAACCCAATCTATATGTATAATGGTTAAGAAAATATTCGTCCTTAATCATGCCTGCAACTTTTTTTCTTTATTAAAAAATCTTGCTTGTATTAAGTACAAATATGACTAGATTTAAGAACAAATCATACTAGCTTGTAGAAAGTGTCTAAAAACGTACTGATCGTAGAGTACATACACTGACAACACTCGATTCAAGCTCAAAATAGTTTGTTTACTATGTATGTTTAAATTGGTATTGTATATATTACTCAATAGCTTTCTTATACATGGATACAAAGAATTAAAATAAAATATATTCCCTCCTAAAAATAAAAAGTTTCCAGGTTAGAACCCATAGTAATTTGACCGCGAGTGTACATATGTGCGTGAGTGGTGGAGCACAGCCAAAACAATCATAAAAATGCCTTAACCCAGCGGCTGGCGAGCCATCAACATTTGATTGAAAAAGTCTCCGACCCCGAAAAACGAAGGAAGGGACGGAGAATCGTCATCAGTTGGAGATTTGATTGCATTTGCTCAGCTCCTCCGCTCCTCCAGAGAAAAGGATATCATATTCGCAAGGCTCTCCCCCGAGGCACTCAAATTTTACGACACTAAATTTAGTACTGCATATTAAAAACGATAATAAATGCTTCTACATGTGAAAGATTTTTCCCTTTTTTCCTGGTGAATTATTAAATTATTTGTTGATTATGAATATGTAACCAGGTCAGGGGGCGTCAAAGGGCATTTGAGGTAGTGAGAACGGAAATTTATTGCAAAATTAATGTTCATTAGGCAGTTTCGAAGGGTAGTGAAATTTTATTTAAAGTGGGTGGGCTAAATCATGCAATGAATTTAGAGAAAGAGAACCCATAAACCGTATATGTGTGGGTAAAGTAAGTGTAAAACGAATTTTATAAAGAACTCTACAGAGCGGATAGGTTTATTTTTGGTCAGATTTGGTTATTGGTTTTGACCATTTTTGGGAATGCTTTATTGAAAACAATATGCAACTTATTGTTTTTAGCTCATTTAATTGCTTACATTTTGGCAATCGAATAGAAAACACAAACCCAGATTGGCTCAGTAACTGACCTCATTGAATGCCTCTATCTCGATCTGTTTATTTGCACCTCGCTTTCCCAGTTTTTGTGTGAGAAACACATTGTGTTTTGCACACGCGATGCAGTCGAAACAAATTGGTTTCATTAACTTTTACTATAGCATTTTGGCCCGCTTGATGGCAATAAATTGTTATCTACTCCACATGATGTTCCCTGTTGCTGTGATGCTCCTGCCACCTTCGGAAGCCCTGCTAGCTGGTAGCTACTTCAGGCTAACTGCCAATACATATTCATTTTGTTGCAAAATTTTCGCACATATGCAGTTGTCCTGCGGAGTGAAAGGGACCGAACGAACGAGTGAGTGAGTGAGGAACAGAGTGTAACGGTTTGAAAATTGTGTGGGGAATCAGTTTTACAAAATTGAATTTATTTCGCTTGCGTTGCAGCATCCCCAGCGGAAGGGGACCAGCACAGAAAGAAACATTTTAGTAAATTATCAGAAAACATACCTAACAAAAAACTGATCTCCAAACTAAAATATATTTAAATACTTTAAACTTTTCAAGAAATATTTTGTACAATTCCTCTCGACAAGAATTCGCAAGACTTAAAGAGGATTACGTTATTATTATAATTAGGGTTGGTACATATATCGATCGATACTATAATAAATAATTGCATTTTATTATTTTTTTTGGTATTATTGTGCATTAGATAAGTATTTTTAGATATACTTAGTAGAACACTTTCAATGGAACTTTCAAAACGTTAGAAAATGTTCAATTAAAGTCTTGTCACACTATGTAGGGTTACCCATTGAGTCAATAACCCAATTACTTCAAAAAATTGTTAGCACTGGATTAGGTCCATCACCCGATTCTTAGGATGGACACTGTCCACGAAAAATAAAGACACCAATATTTATTAAACCATAAAGTTGGACTGCGTGTAACAGAAATAAGAAAATATATAAAAAATTTTATATTTCTGTCAGGCTGAGTCGTGCCGAAAAAGAAAACTACTAAATAGACAAAAAAATACCAAGGACCCAACCAAGATTGTTTGAAAATGTATCTTTTAAGTTTGAAAAGCAACCAGCTTTTCTTTAAATTCTTAAAGAATATTTCGTTCTGCTCTAGAATTTCCGATCAGTGTACGCTAGAGGGAGGATCCCCTCGATGAGTTTGTTGGTGTGTGGTGCTATAAGTATCAATAAGTCCAATGGCAACATCAGCTGGCGTGTAACTAAGAAGGATAAGTGCTCTGCTCCACTCTGTTCTGCACTACCCATACCCATGCCATCGAAATTTTCATTATTATTTTTACGGGGCCTCTATCTATGCATCCATCTATCTCGCCATCTCTTTTCGGTCCCGTGGCTCTCTAACAATTGTTTAGTGGCTCTGGAATTTATAGCGATGTTTGTGCGCCACCAATGGGGCAATAAATTGAAACGTGTTCCCTGGCCGGAGGCCGTCGCATAATGTGGTAAATAATTGTGAAAATTAGAAAGAGCTCTATCTTGTACCTGAGCTGTTGAAAACTATCGACTAATTGGTATAAATTTAATCAAATAAAAAATTAAGTAAGGTCTTGGGATCGAAGAAGACCTCAGTTATTAGGAAAGTTTTGCTACCTCAAATTATCGTGAACAAGCTATAGAACGCTGATTTGTGGATTAGTTTGATATCTACTGAATATTTATTTTTTTCGACTTGTAAACATTTTTTATTGAAATTCTTTAGTTTGTAAGCAGCCCACTGTAGGGCTCATATTCAGACTAAAAGTAATACAATTTTCAAAGAGATCAAAAGAGAATTTATCCCAACTAAGTGACCGTAGAAAAATAACTTCCCCCACAAGCAACATATGAACCACAAGGCTACCGAGGAGTTACGAACACACAAGTCTATAAACAATTGCGAAAGTTGTTCCAGGCCGCAGCCACGAAAATACCAGCAACAAGAAAGGAGACAGAGAAAGCTTTTAATGCCCAAAGAGTAGTAAATATCAGGGAGGACGAGGAGGAGCTGAAGGAAGAGCAGCAAAGACAGGAAGTGAACTCACAACGAGTCTGTGTTCCTGGCAATGAATTGCAAATTTCATAGAAATTGTTTTCAAGCGCTTAACATGGCGTATGCGTAACGCATTCACAGCCCGAGCGTTCTACATCCTTTCCTCACCCCATTTCTATAACCTTCAAATGCCATTTTAGCCATACCATTCTGATTTCATGGAGTCGATAACAACAGAGCAGAGAACAACGAATGCAGACGTCAACTGAACGACGTCACTTTTATTGGTTTGTTTATTTGTAGCACAAATTTTTATGATTTTTCCTCACTTGTACGTAGCTGCTAAACTGATTTCCATGGGGAAATCATAAGGATACGCTCGACAAGTTCCTTATTCAGCTTGCTATTTCTTGTTTTTGTGCCTTTGATTTGGATCCCTGCTTTTTGAGTTGCCTGATTTGCTTTAGTTTAGTGAGCTTCTTTATCGCAATTTAAGGCTATATCGATTGAAACTCGTTTTTGTTCGCGGGAAAATTGGCAGTTTGTTATATGAGTTCATCGTTTAATCAGAGCGGAAGATGATTTGGAATATTTTGAAGACTTTAAATAATAAATATTATTTAAAAGTCATTGTGTTATATAACCAAAAACAAACACAATTAAACCTCTAACCTATTATAAAAAGCGTTTTAATATTTATAATATTCAATCCTTGTAAACCTACGCTCAATTCCTTTTAAAACCCGACTCTAAATCCCACAGATCGACCATCGAAATGCGAAATCAACTTTAACAAGGAAGAACGCTATAGTCGAGTACCTCGACTATCAGATACCCGTTACTCAGCTATATGGAGATATGCAAGCAGCAAAGCGAGATTAAAATGCGCCACCTACCGGCGGTATACAGATTTAAGCGTTATGGGCGTTAGAGTGGGCGTGGAAATTTTTTTTTTGGATCAATCGATAGGTATCGACGAGACCAATACATTTCAGTTAAAATTTTTTATCTAGCATGAAAATTGTGGGCGTCACAGGTTTTCGCGGTTTGTGGGCGTTAAAGTGGGCGTGGCAAACTTTTTTTGGGTCAATCGATAGGTATTGATGAGAACAATACATTTCAGTTAAAATTTTTATTCTAGCATCAAAACTGTAGGAGCCACAGTTTTGGGCGGTTTGTGGGCGTTAGAGTGGGCGTGGCACTGTGCCGAAACAAACTTGCGCTGCGTAAGAAGCTTAGGAATCTGCACGCCAAATCTCAATAGCCTAGCTCCCATAGTTTCCGAGATCTCAGCGTTCATCCGGACGGACAGACAGACGGACAGACGGACAGACGGACAGACGGACAGACGGACAGACGGACAGACGGACATGGCTAGATCGACTCGGCTAGTGATCCTGATCAAGAATATATATACTTTGTGGGGTCGGAAACGCTTCCTTCTGCCTGTTACATACTTTCCGACGAATCTAGTATACCCTTTTACTCTACGAGTAACGGGTATAATTAGCTTCTGAAATTGCAGGGCGGAAATGCATGTAAGTGCCTAAGTAAATGGACTTTTAAATCAACCGCACAGGACTTTGATCCCTCATTCCTGATGCCGGATAATTGCAACTTAGCCACGCCCAGTTGGTTAAGCAGAACGCCCAACTCAACCGAGCCAAACACTATTAAGGAACAGATGCCGGAGGTAGACGGCTCTCCCAAATGAAATGTAAAGAAAATGTTATTTATGGCCAATTTCACGAGTGTCTGATGCTGTTCCTCCTGCGGAAAGTGCAGCTCCTCCTGTTGCTCATGCTGCCCGTGTCCTGGCAGCTGCAGTGGATAGCTCTTGGCCAGCAAAGAAGCGGAGGATTCTCCCCCTTGGATCACCTCGAAGGATTCGCTCAGAATGCGTGCGTGTTTGAAGCCTCCGCATCGACGAGGAATGCAATCTGTAATGCAAAAGGCGAATCAAACGTATTTTGCTGAACCAGCGCCAACATCAGTGTTGTCGACTTAGCTCTTTGGCAAGCCAAGTCAAGCCGCTTTCAATCTATAATTTCAATAAAATTATACAATTAGTGAAGAGTTTATTCCTTTTTTTAACAAACACTTCAGCTATTTTGTAACAAAAGCATCATTATTATTTAATTATTTATTACCTTATAATGAAAATAACAAACCTTAAATTGGAAACAATGATGAAGGAAAAAGTTCGTACACGATCTGAGGTATATTTTGAAAAGAATTGGGGATTTTAGGTTTTTTATAAATCATTATATATTATAATTCAAATTTAATTTTCATTCACTATTCACAGTCATCTCTAGCACTTAAGTCGGCAGCCGTTAATGGACACTTGCACTCGGAGAAAAAATCTGAAATCTAACATAATCAAGACACAGCCTTGTCCGTTAGTCTGTCCGTCCGTATAATCTGCGAGATCTCGAAAATTTTAATATTATAATAGTAAAATTATAAATTTTAGCGGTCGTGCCGAATATCTTTCAATAAATAATATTCGTGGTTCAATGGTTAAGTTTATTTTGATTTTATGAAAAAAAAAATAGGGTCATAAACCGCCAAATCCCTGATTACACTATTAACGGGCAGTAATACAAAGTTAAAATTCTTCTCAGTGCAAACATACACGCACATATGCAGTCACTGCCTGTGGGTTGCTGCTACATCTCCCTTCACTTCTCTGATTCCCTCGCTGTCTGTCGGATTCTCTTGGTGCTTGGGAATCGAATGCAGGTTAAATGAAAATGTTATTTCATTTGGCCGCCACTTAGAGTGTCGGAAATTGAAATTTATATCCGTGTTTCTGGCCAGGATGCGAAGGACGACCCAACTGGGAAGGAAAAGCGGAAGAGAAGTAGCCCATTGAGGAGCGAATTCATTCGATTGTGGTTTATTGCCCCGATTGCTCAGCTGCTACCAAACTCAGACAGCCAGCCAGCCCCTTTGCCTTTGCAAATTTACAATTGATGCCACGCCTTGTTTTTGGGGCTCCGACTCCTCGTATTTCGAGGGTAATGCTCTGTGACATTTTTAGACGATACATTAATAACGAATTTATTCCTCAACTTTGCTTTAATTTATTACACTTTCGGTATCGCCTCAGCTGTGACTCGTCGAGGGGTCTATTGGGCACAGTAATAAATTATTAGAAATTATTGAAAATTAAACACCTCTTTTAAATTAAAATAAAGTTAGGCAATAATTCTACTGGTAATTGTACAAATCCTAATTAAATTAAAAATTCACCCAACAAAGAAGCAAAGTACAACTTGAATTTCATAAAGAATTTATTGATAACAATTTTTGAAAATTTAAATTTTTAATTAAAATTAAATATCTTTGATAATTGTTTTGGTACCAATATATGGTCCAGATTTCTTGTTATCTGCCCCAGCTTTCTATTTGCCTGCTAAGTCCAAATTTATTGTTATTTTCTCATTATTTGCATTATGTAAACACAATGGCCTATTTCACCCTTTTGGGAGAGGTCTCCGATTTGCCAGGCACTCCTGGATATATTCCATTTTCCGACTGGAGCCTGTACAATTTAATTAACTTTCAGCAGATGTGCCTCGTATCAATTGGATTTCACTGCTGTTGTTCTTCCCGGTTGATTGTTTTAGTTTAGTTGTGAGGGGAATTCCATTGTCACATGTTGGTCGAATGCCCGTTCATTTAGTTATATTTACATGAGCAGTGCAACGAGATTACCCTGAATTGCAATCGGGACCAAGACAACAAATAAAATGTGTGTACATTGTACATGTTTAAAGATTGCATTCTGCTTTCGGATGTGAGTTGTAAGGTATTTAATATTTTTAATCAACGTGGTTTTCAAATAAGTACTAAGTATTCACAATTCAAATAAAAACTTTTTAAGTTTTTATTAAAAAATTAATTTTCGTTTATAAACAAAAAATTAATTTGAAATAGCCTAGCAGAATTATATCCTTATTAAAAAATAATTTGCCAATGAACCGTATTTTTCCAATGAATTTATGTTTTATAATGTATCACACATTTTGAAACTAATTATATCTTCCGCAAAAATGGCTGGTAGTTTCTTACATTTCCCGATTCTTGTAAGTTCAAAGTAATTTTTTTAGCATGGGCATATTAGACTCGTCGAAAAGTATGTAGCAGGTAGAATAAAGCGTTTGCGACCCTATAATGTATAAATATTCATGATCAGAATCATTAGCCAAGTCGATCTAACCATGTCCGCCTGCCCGTCCGTACGCTGTGATTTCGGAAAATATAAACATGAATTTCGGAATTAGGCAACGATTCTAGAGATTCCTGCGCAACGCAAGTTTATTTCAGCAAGGAGTCAAGCCCTCTCTAACGCCCACTTTAACGACCATAAATATAAATCCTGTCCAGCCCCCAAATTGTTTAATATTGTGTATATAGTGTACATATATGGGATTTTGTTCTAATTACGTATTTCAAATCCAAACAAGGAAGAACGCTATAGTCGAGTACCTCGACTATCAGATACCCGTTACTCAGCTAAATGGAGATATGCAAGCAGCAAAGCGAGATTAAAATGCGCCAGCTACCGGCGGTATACAGATTTAAGCGTTATGGGCGTTAGAGTGGGCGTGGCAAATTTTTTTTTGGATCAATCGATAGGTATCGACGAGACCAATACATTTCAGTTAAAATTTTTTATCTAGCATGAAAATTGTGGGCGTCACAGATTTTCGCGGTTTGTGGGCGTTAAAGTGGGCGTGGCAAACTTTTTTTTGGGTCAATCGATAGGTATTGATGAGAACAATACATTTCAGTTAAAATTTTTATTCTAGCATCAAAACTGTAGGAGCCACAGTTTTGGGCGGTTTGTGGGCGTTAGAGTGGGCGTGGCACTGTGCTGAAACAAACTTGCGCTGCGTAAGAAGCTCAGGAATCTGCACGCCAAATCTCAATAGCCTAGCTCCCATAGTTTCTCAGCGTTCATCCGGACAGACCGACAGACGGACAGACGGACAGACGGACATGGCTAGATCGACTCGGCTAGTGATCCTGATCAAGAATATATATACTTTGTGGGGTCGGAAACGCTTCCTTCTGCCTGTTACATACTTTCCGACGAATCTAGTATACCCTTTTACTCTACGAGTAACGGGTATAAAAATTCCACAACTCATTTCTACTTTTCCTTGATAATTATGTCCTCCTGAGTAAAAGTTCCATACAAACCATTGTAGCACTACCTACAAGATCCGAGGTATCGCTGAAAATACAAAAAACCGATGCTTGCCGACATTTTGAATTATGTGGCCTTATTGGGCTTATCTAAAATATTTTCGCTGAAATAAATAGTCCCCATCTTGAACCATTGCCCACACCATCGGAATTTGACAACAAAGTTTAAAATCCCAAATTTTTCATTCATTTTTTTGATAAAAACCCGCTTTTAAAAACTGATCTTAAATGGAAATAAATTTGTCTTGAACTCTATGTCCACTGTATGCTTTAATTTCGGCTTAAAGCGATTTCATGGGACTGCTTTCTTAGATTTGTTATAGAAATAAAACCATTTAATTTGTTCTGCGAATTAAATTCTTGAAAAACTGCATTCCTTTACATTTCAGTTCGTTTTGGAAAAATGAGCTGTTGCTAAAGTCAAAGCAAATGTGCACTATCAGTTTGGCCCCTAAAAGTACATAAACACGTGCCACTTTAGAGACATCGCCTCTGCCATTTTAGCCAGGCTAGACCAGTACCCTCACCCCATTTCTCTGAGCCACTGCTTTTATGCCCACGTGCCAAGCGACGTGTTGCAAATTATTTCGACATCTGATTTTAAGCGGAAAGCAAGAGATAGAGAACCAAAACGGGGCGAGGGAAAGCTGGACAAGAGATTTTCTTGTTCACTCTCTTTGGGTCTAAGCGCAAAATTACTGGCTAAAAAGGACAACAGCCGAGAAGGCCAAACGGACAGGGACAGGACTTCACTCGCCATTCGCCCATCTCCATCCTCGATTCCACTGCAGCTGGGCTTTTCGGGGCCACTTATGGCCTTTCTGTGTAAACTTTTGAGTGCATTTTTCGTTGCAGTCCAAACAAAAGACCGGAGAGCAGCGTTGGACTGGGGATTCCCGGCAAACGGGCACATTATGGAACGTTAGTCCAGCTGCACAGGGAGAAATTCTCAGCTAGATTAGATAGATGTATATTTAACTCATTTTGAACGAGAACTATGGCTCTATAAGTAAAAGGTATCAATAAAGTCAGCGTGTTGAGTATAAGTGCCTCTCTTCTTGTTTTCTCTGTTTTATTTTTAACAAATAGGTTATTATGGTTGATATTGCTTACTTATCTTCTGAAGAATTCGCGGTCTCATTTTGTTAAGGAATTCATGTAAAATTTGCTATCATGGTCCATAATATTTCTTATTTTTTGAAGAATTTGGGGAAAATCGAATTGATTAAAAAAAACAAGCCAAAAATAATTTAAACAGTGATGATGTCTACGACAGTCAGTTTAACTGTGGGCATCGCCATTGCAAGGTACTACTGGAGCATATATTAAGTAAAGAACTCGGACAGGTTTTTAGTAGGTATAATGGGTTAGTCATAAACAAAGTCGGAAATAAAGCATACTTAGCAAGAAAATATATTTTTATGTTCAGTGCTATCAAAAGTTTGAGTCTTCATGGCTGAGCAGGAGGCCAAGGGGAAGGAGCAAGGGAGTGGTGCCAAAAGAGGTGGAATAGCACTGGCGAGGCTCCATCAGAAAATGGTGCAGTTGGTGACATTTGCATGAACATAAAAAGCTCATGCACAGCAATTTGCGACTTTGCCAGTGACATTAAACGTGGACAGCAGCAGCAGTTCAGCAGCTCCAAGTTACGGGTATCTGGAATGGGATGGGTTATTTTGGGTGGAGCGGTGCATAAATGCGAAGTGGTCAGGGGCTCATTTCGTACAAGGCAGAGGCAGTCACAAGGGGGTTTAATAAAGGAAAGCAGCTACCCATATAAAAAGAAACTCTATTTTTCATCGATTAAAAATTCTTTTAAAAAACCTTTTTGTTTTCCTATCATGTAATATGTTTAAAAATATACTAAACAGTTTAGTTATAAATATTTTTAAGTGGTTTTATGTTTTTCAAAAAACAATGATGCTAAAACTATTTTCAGCTAACTATATACGGGCACACTCAAAATACTAAAAACCAAATTTAACCAAATTGATAAAACTGTTGATTTTCAATTTAAAACAATCTTTGTTATTAAAATGGTAATAAAGTTGATAGATAGCTTTATTTTATAACTTACACCAAAAAAAATGAAGAAAATTAAAAAAATATTATGTATTTATTTGTAATACTGAAAAGCACTGAAAATTAACCATTTTTCAATTTCCCCTCTCTAACTCGAACATTTCTACGCATCTGCTAATGGGGACTCCCTCGCAATGCATACAAATAGACACATAGAGGTGGGGGCTTGAGGTTGGGCAGACAACACTTTGCACACTTCATTAGATCGCAAGTGAAAGATAATGGAAGGCGACCGAAACAATGCCCCGAAAAATGATGTGTTAACTGCAGCGTTAAAAATCTAGAAAAATAAGCGAAAGAGCCAAAGCTAACCTTAAACAGCTCCGAGGCACAATTTAGTACAGCTGAGTGGTGGCGAATGGATTTCCTTGCCTTTTCGTTCTCCGGATTTTCTGCTGATGTTGCGTAAAATAAAATGTGCAATTTATGCCGCCCCCGAAGTGTTGAATTTTAAATTTCCCTACGAGGGCCAGCTCTTAAAGGCCGCCCTTCAAGTTCAGCCCAACAATGGCCAGCCAGACATTGATTTCTTATCGTTCGCCTGCCTCGGAGCTCGGATACTACACACATCCTGCAAAGTCATTTTGATTTATTGGCAATGATTTTCCAAGTTATTGAACAGATTAGATGGGCGTGTTTTAGTTTCCCTGCAAAGTGCCAAACAATTTGTTTATGTTTTTCGGTAACGGACTTTGCTTCCTCGGTCCTTCTTCTCCGCCATTAAATGCAGGGGAATCCTGAGACGAAATTGAAAATTTTCAGCTCTTTTCTGGTAGAGCAGGTTTTCCAAATGAAATGACAATTGGCCAGACCAGACTGAACCGAGCCAAACCGAAAAGGAAGACGAGATTTATACCCCTGCCATAAGCTTATTAAAATTGTGCAGAGCAAGTCAAATTTCGTTGAAGGGATTTTCTCCAATTTGTTGCTGTCCGAGTGCAACGAAAAGCAGATTGAATATAATAAGTATGAAATAGCTATAAATATCATATTGCGAAAAATGGTCAGCAACAGGCAACAGGACTCCAGACTCTGTATTCAACCTGGAGCAACTGGTTCCGATAGAAAAGTGGAAATGTGGAAAGAAAAGGGGATGGAACACATCAACCTCAGCCTGATAATAATGTTGATAACAACCAATAACGCTGCAGACAAACTGAGAATGTGGGTACAAATAGGCGGCATTCAATTGCTCTACATATCGCTATTATACCAGAATATTACCAGTGGCTTAGACCCTGGAAAACCTTTAAGTCGATTATCTTCTTTTTATTTAAAATAATGCAATAATTTGTTTAAACTTAAAACATTTTAGTGTAGTAGGAAAAGTGATTTTTTAAATATAACTTTTCCAAATATATTATTTGCCATGTACTTGTGAAATTCTCTTAATGGTAAAGAAGAAAATATAAAACTTTAATTATTTTATGTATTTTTTTGGTTATAGTAAACATGAATCTTATAATTTAAGAAAATGTATTAGGTAAGCAAAACAAATAGAGTATCTACAAAATAAACTGCCTTTCGGTGTTTCCATTTCTATACACTTTTAGCCATCTTTTCCCCAATATATAATTGAATTTAAAGCCAACGCAAACATCTCTAGAGAAATAAGTAGACGAAGGATGCAACTGTTCATGCCCTCTCCTCATCTAAAATATAATAGAAAAATTGTATGCTCGCTATGCGGTGGCAAAAAAAAAAAGATAAAAGAAATTCAATCAGAATTTGCTGCTGCAGCTGACCACAGAATAAAGCCAAGAAAAGTGAGATGGGGTTGTGGCAAAATGGGAAAAGCAAATCCGCTTAAGATATTGTGTAAATCATGAACCACAACATTCGACTCCCTGCCCCCGAAAATTCCACGCGTGTAGGCATTCGTAATTATGTGGCAAATTGGCGGCTTGACAATGCAATCGAATGCAAAATATTTCAACAATGAACTCGCTGAGAAGCCGGAAATTGAATATGGTCTATGTCCCCCCAATAGCAAAACATTTTCATGAAGTTTTTCATTTTGAATTGCATTATCGGTCACATTGTTTTCAGATCGATCCAATAAACAATTTCCTAATTATGCGCAACCAAAGTGAGTTGAAAAATATCTATAGCAAGTTAGATGTTTGCAGGGGGTGTCAAAACATTTTCTGGCTATCTGAAAAATTAAACAGATTAAAGAGAATTAGTTACAGGAATTTTTTAAGCAAGTTAAAGTGCTTCATAAATATTTTTTTGGTCGACTTTTAAACTTAATGGGTTTATTTTATTTTATTCACACATTCAATAACATTTTTAAAGATTGTGCAATTTTAATGATGCGATGAAAAAAACAAGCGAATCGGAATAATTTCGAAGAAACCAACGTATAACAGCGCAGTGACCCAACAACAATATTAATGCCGTTGTATTTTTTCTGATAATTATATTATGTATAAGAATTTGATTACTTTTTGTAATTAATCCATTGAACTGTGCTCAGTGCGCGGATTTAAATATTTGGTACACCATGCTAATTGACGGACTCATTGAGTTAAATTTTTGTTTTTGCGGCGCAATTGAAACAAGTTTTGCTACACCGACAAACTTTGTACTCAACAAAAATACGCTCAAAAAGCTTTAAGATGTGAGAAGTTAATTTAGCATGAAGAAGTTCTGTAATGTGACAAGGTTGTTTGGGGGTATGCTGACTATTTAAACTGAAAGGTAGAAAAAAAGATTTATAGATCTTCTAAAAAGGCAATTTTATAACTTCGACATACAAACTCCTTCCATTTCACGAAAAGGATTTGTTGCTCCCCAGACGGCTGCTCTTATCGCAGAATTTTCCTCTTAGACCGAAATTGCCATGGTAACAGACAAAAGGAAAAGATTCAATGAGTCGATTGCTCAAATAACATGCAACAAAATAAGCAATCAGTGCTCAAAAAAAGAGGAACAGACTTCCAGTAAAGTTTCAAAGGACGAGACAACAATAGGAAAAGGATTAAATGAGCTCAAGGTCTTCGAACTCTCAAGAAGATAATCAGCCAATTTTATGGAAGAACGTGAAAAATTTGTAGCAACCACTGAAAATGAAATAAAATTAAAGGAACTAATTTTTTTAAAAAAAATTATGGTTCATGTGTATAAGAATTTAAACTAGAAGGTCTAGGTAAGGCAGTACCCACTTATTGATAATTACAAAAACAAACATCTTAACTATAAATAAATACATAATATTCATAATTAAAACTCTATAACACTCTTTAGATCTTAAGAAGTTTAACAGGTACATTTTATTAAATTAAATTTCAGTTAGATATCTCGAATTGATTCGACGCCGTTTACCAATATCCCAATTCATTATACCTATCACCTTGCCAATAAAAGTTCAATAACCCAAATCAGAGAAGTATGTCACTTTGCAATTTAATTCCATTATCCGCACTAAATTCAATTGTAAAATCCCACAGTTCAACCGCAGTCAATTCACACCACCAACAATCAATGGACCCATAACGGCAGTACAGAAAATTATATATGACCGCCTACGAATCTGTTGATCAAAACAAAATAGTTTTATTTTCAGCGACCCCAATGCGTGGATCGCTAAATTGACATAACAAACGAAAAACTCGTTTGAGTTTCACTCAAGTTATGCCCATTTTTGAGTGAATGAGCAAAGCTTTTCTTGCTAATCTCACTCGAAAACAAGTCGTAAACGAAAAGAGTGCGGAAAACAAGCACGAATCTAATTTCAGTTGTTCAGCGTCTGCCAAACTGATCAAACCGAAAGTTTTTCAACTAATCTTACAAGTTTAAAATTGAAGGAACTTAATAACTTAAGCCAATATGCTGAAACAAGTGATCGGTCTTCTTCTCATTGCCTTGTGTATGATGCACAGTGGTAAGTCCCTTCCTTTTTAGATAACATTCCCGATGGAAACATCATAAACAATTAGTTTGAAATAATCTGTGTCAAACGAAAACCAGTTTTGAGTGTAACTTAAAAAAAGTGACTTTTAAATGAACCGCCATTAAAAAGAATAAATTAGGAAAATGTTAAAGGGAAAACATACTAATATTAGCTAAAAAAAAATTGCTAGTCAATCGGTAAAGAAATATACGCCTAAAATCAATAACGACAACTAACACATATAAATAATTAAAACAACATCATCATCACGTCCGCCAAGAAAGTATTTGAAACGCGCCCACAATCATTTCAGAAGTATAAGCATACCAAGACAGCTAAAAAAATCAACAATACGTATAAAAAACCGAAATATTCACGTACTTTTCCATACGTTTTTCAAACGAGTATAGAAATGACTTCATTGCCGTCAAATGACAGGGTCTGGAGAAGTTATGGGCTGAGAGTTATTGTTTATTCGGCTGAGGGCGTTACATAAGGCGATCGAGGGAGATCGAGAGGAAAATGCAGATCCCAAACAGGTTACGAGTTAAGCAAATTCAAATCGGCGACCTAGACCAAGCCACTGGAGTGAATTAATAAATATTAATCGAATTCAAACTATTTCTGTCTCCTTCAGCCTCGGCCATCAAGTGCTATCAGTGCAAATCCCTGACGGATCCCAACTGCGCCAAGGACAAGATCGATGCCGCCTCCAACATCCGCACCGTGGATTGCGATACTGTGCCGAAACCGAACATTATGGACCAACTGCAGCCGGTGACCAGGTGCAACAAGGTGGTGACCAGCGGTGAGTGAAATCCCAGGGAGATCCCGTCTTGCATACTGATTCCAATATTAGAGGGGCACGCACCTTGAACGCAATAAACGCTTTAAGACGTGATGTCACCCGAACTTAGTAGTCGAGATCGGGAAGGGGGTACGAGTTCCAATTAACATATGGCAAACAAAACACAAACTGAGAAATCGTACGCAAAGCAGATACAGTGCGTTTCTCAGTCGTAAGGCGATAGCGCTTAAAACTGAAGGAAAAAATAAAAATAAAAAGCATGAACATCAGCTTATCAATTTCAGAAAAGAGTAATAAAAATGGTAAGAACGAAATAAGTTTCTGAGGAAATATAAATATCGAAAAAGTCCAAGTAAATATATATATATATGTAAAATGTGATAAAATACTAATTAAGTCAATTGGACTCTAAAAATATAATACAATTTACTTTGCTAATTTTAAATTACATTATTTGAAGTTTTTTCTCCATTTTCTGTTATTCCCTAATGACTCATTAGAAATAAATAAAAATGTATAGTTTACAATTTGTATTGCATTGTTAGCAGCAGTGGGAGTTGCTACTAAGGCGAATAGTTGTCTTGTGAAAGATGCAATATTTACAAGTTTGTATTTGATCAACTGGTGTCGGCTTGTTTATAATTCTAAAAAATGATGTATCATAGCAATAAGCATAACAATGTCTAAAAATGTGTATGTATTCGGCCCGTTTTCTTATATACACAGCATCCTCTCAAATTCATATCAAAAATTCTTGAACCAAAACGTTTTTAAGACATTTAAACACACAGTTATGAATCTTGTGTGCTTAAACACGCATTCATTGTTCATAGGCATTCCGATTTTGCTACAACGTTTATGACGACTTTAAAAGTGGTCCTCTTATCATGAATATTTTTAAAGCAATATAATAATTTAGTTTAAAATTCTGTTTCACAGACCGTGCTGGAACGATTGTATCTCGGGACTGCCACTTTGAGTCCATTGGGCAGAAGGAGAATGAGTGCACTGTGACCCACAGCCGCCAGGTGGAGAGCTGCTACACCTGCAAAGGTGACCTGTGCAACGCCTCCGGAGCGGGACGCTTCCTGGCTGTCAGTGCGACGGCTCTCCTGGCAATCCTCGCCGTCCATATGAGCTTGTGAGGCGGTTCCAAAACTGATCCAGGAATTTATAAGATAAATGTGGATAACGTACCTGTACAAAAAAATAAAAATTGTTAATTAAATTCTTGAATAAAGTAAACTAAATATTAAATAAAACGTATATTTATAGCCGTTACTCATAGAATGAAAGGGTATATTGAGTTCACTGAAAAGTGTGTAAGAGGGAGAAAGATGCGTTTCTTGATAAGGAACACTAATCTATGAAACTAAATAAGCTAACTGGTTGAGATTTCATATTTAAATTCCTTAGCTTTAAATTCAGCGCAATGATTGTTATCATCTTTTGTGACGAAAATGAATTGTAAGATCCGCTAAATAAATAGACTTCCTAAATATTTCTGATTTGGCACGCTGCAATACAATAGCCTGGGTAGGCAAGATGGTGTATGATTATAAAGATAGGTCTTGGGACCAATTTCATAAAACTGTTTAAAACAACTTTTTTTACGCATAATTTCAAAACTACTATATGTAGAGTAATTATGTTGGGGAAACGTGATTAGAATTTTTGTAGTTGTTTAGAAACTGAAAGCTTGAAATTCGTCTTTTTCTAGCTATTTCCCGCCCAACTAACTAGCTAGTTTTTCCAAAATAGCAAAAGTTTTTCAGCTCAACCTGATTTATGCTACACTATGCTATTATGCTACAAAAAAACTAGTTCCCTAAAACATAAAATAGATCGGACACACTAACAAACACACATTTAGGTCTTAAAATTAAAAATTACCAAAAAGATTCTTTAAAATTTCATAACGTGTACTTGGGATGTTTTTTGCTATTGTTCGACGCGTATTTAAATAACGAAACCTTAATTTCTGTTAAACCAATGGAACTTTAAAAAGCCTTAGCAGAGAAGAAAAGAATAACAATACCTTTCGATTGGTGTGTTTGATTTTGTTTCGATCGGACTATCGTAACAAATTTTCAGTTCGGCGGCTATCTCCCGGTGCGATTCGTCACTACGTGGACTGGCGTCCACAGTTATAATAACTTTAAAAATATTTTCAATACGTATTTTTGAACAACTTAGCTTAGTTACATTTTTTAGGTCATAATTGCGTACAAATATAAAAGAATAAGTATCGACGAGATTTTTAGATTAGAATCTAATCATAAGACCCCTGATAGGGTAGCCATTATCATCTTTCATACCTGTAATAGTCCATTAACTCCAAGCGCATCTGACTTAAGTTAAGAAAGTTGTCAGGAAGATCTTCAGTATCCACGAGTCCAATGTCGCACTCGTTAAACACATCCATTGACAAAATCAAACGTTTAGTCGAACAAAAAACAAATAGAATACGCCGGACAATGTCAAGAAAACCAAGATGGCGACAACGGGACTTGCCAGTTAGTAGGTAAAAACACAATTTAGGCTCGAAATGAAACGCCCACAAACAATTGTTAACAAACAAACACCCGTAACATCTTTATCTAAAGGATGAACAACATTTTATCTCAGATTCAAATAGCACATTTAACAAATTAAAATAACCCAACCACGCTCACAAAACGAACAAAACGAAAGGAAGAAGGAATTAGAGATGGGAGAAAATGTGGCCTCCACGAGGCTTTTATCGAATGCACTGCTTTGTCTATAAAGCGAAGCTATTAAATATCTAGGGTATTCCTTAAACTTTTGATAAGTTAAATGGTTGGTTGAGTATGGAAATTTATTTAAATGCATTGTAACTTTTATATAACATACAAAGAAATTTCAGAGATATCCGCTTGCAAATATGCATAGCATACTATGCATTTGAAGTTTATTTGAAATTATTTTTATTTTTAAACTTATCTACTGATTTTGTATGGTTTTCTAAACAAGTAATTTACAAAACATTTTTTTCGACTTGCAGCATTATTAAAGCTTTGGAATTTCACAAAAAAAAAAGGTTTCAAAATATGAAACTACTCATGAAATTGAGTAAGTTCCGTTTAAAAAGATTTCAAGTATAAATACGCTATGTTTTAAAAGCCATATGTCTTCAAAGTTATTATATGTATGTACATAAGGATTTAAAGTGCGAGACGAAGCCTTTGAAAAGAGTGCAGGTGTCAAAAAATGGGCTTTTAAACATCCAAATGTTGTATTATTTTAACGTTTTTGAGTCTACATTTTCATAATCAGTTTTAAAATAAATGGTATCTATTTTGCACTTCTGTTAATGCAGTTCTGTTACTACTGAAAAAGTACTTTCTCAAGTATTATAAAAAAATACATGTACCTAACGCTTATATTTATTTACAACTAGTGCACTAGTACTGTGTACTAGTACTGGGATGCATCGGCTTAAGTTAACTAAACTTTAACTTTTAATTTTCAGCAAAATAAAATCGAATAAAAAGAGTGGCGAAACTTCAGCAAAATAGAAGCTTTATTCGATACTATCGATACATTTTCGATCACCTCTGCCATTCTTCTTCTTTAGCGAATTGGAACTGACTTGTTAATGGCAAGTCCGACGTTTTTATTATAGTTTTACGCCAATTGCTTAGTTTTGCAGATGGAAAACAGCCGGCCGATAACTAGTGGATGCCGCGCAGGTAGATCCAATGCAGGACGTAAAAGAGGACGCGCTGCTAGTCACAGGGTAACCCGTGGCACCAACTTAAGAGGTTCTACTAAATCAGGTCCTGTGAGGAGTATGGCTTCCGAGGTGCGTTCTGGGCTTAAAAGCAAGAAGATGGTCTCCTTTGCATCCCAAAAAAGCGTGTTTCAATTCAATGAGAACGACTCAATGGATTCCGATGTGCCAAAGCAGGTTATAGTTCCGAAACTATATGTCAATCCGGGAAAGTATCTGAACACAGCTCCGAAGCGTGTTGACAAGAAGAAACGAGTGGACCCTTCCCCAGATTTTGAGCACGCACTCTTTAAATTCAAGAAAGACTTGAGGCAACACAAAAATCGGAACAATGTCCCTCAATTGGAAAAACAGGGCATATTTCCGGAAAAGGATAAAGTTCAAACGCGTGCTGCTCTCAAACGCAAGAAGATACACGCTGCACAACTTCCTATAAACGAACACTCTAAACCCGACATGACTCCGCGCGGAAAGGTTCCGGTCCCTAAGCGTGATTACAAGAAAAGAGACACCTCCTTCGATTTCGGGAACTCAGTTTTGGAATTCAATAAGGAAAACCTGAAGAAGTCCTGTGCTGTCAAGAAGGTAGTTATGGACGACTCCTCAGAATTCGGGGACTCAACCTTGGATTTCGATGATGAAGAAATTCAAAGTGCTGGCAAGGAGAGAGAAATGGACGATTCCTTAGATTTCGATAACTCAATCTTGGAATTCGATGAGAAAAATCTGAAAAAGTCATGTGCTGGAAAGAAAGTAGACATGGACGATTCCTTAGATTTCGAGGTCTCCATCTTGGATTTCGATGAGTCAAGTGCTGGCAAGAAGAGAGAGATGAAGGATTCCTATTTGTTGGATTTCGATGGGTCAACTACTAGCAAGAAGAAAGGTATGAGCGACTCCTATTTGTTGGATTTCGATGAAGACGAACTTCAACTAGGAAACCAAAAAAACTCGAATTCTGTCAAGAAGAAAGATACGGACGATTCCTCAGATATCGGGGACTCAATCTTGGATTTCGATGAGGATGTATTTCAACCAGGAAAACGTGGAAAGTCAGGTGCTGGCAAGAAGAAGGGTATGAACGATACCTATGTGTTGGATTTCGATGAATCAAGTGCTAGCAAGAAGAGAGGTTTGGACGATTCCTATTTATTGGCTTTCGAAGAGGTTGAACTTCAAGAAGGAAACCAAGAAAAGTCAACTTCAGACAAGATGAAAGATATGGAGGAATCCTCATTTTTCGGGGATTCAATATTGGATTCCGATGAGGATGTATTTCAAACGAGGAAAAATAAAAAATCAAGTGCTGGAAAGAAGAACTTCGATGAGTCAAGTGGGAGCAACAAGAGAGGTAGGGTCGATTCCTATTTGTTGGATTTTGACGAGGATGAACTTCAAATAGGACATTCCTCAGATTTCGGGGACTCTTTGTTGGATTTCGATGAGGACGATTTCATAGATTTCGGGAATAGTCGGGACATAACTCCGAACAAGTTTAACGATCAACAGAAAAATCAGGATAGAGTTCTAACAAGAGCTGCACTTAAACGTAAGATGGAGGAAGAATACAATAGGAAGGCTTCCAAAGTATTTAAACAGCACAAAAAGTGGAAGAATCTGGCTACGGTTTCTAAGCGTGCTAGCAAGAATATGGAAATGGAAGATTCTTTAGATCTCGAGGACGACTACTGGAATTACAATGATCACGTCGTCCGAGATTTCATACTGTAGTTCGAGACATAAAACAACTCTCAAGAAAAACATATATTTTAAGTTAACTTAAGACCAACATTATAGAGCCATCTTATATTTAATTAAAAGACTTCTCAAGGAGACACTTTTATTGGAGACGTACAACTAAGTTTCAGAAAAAATATCTTTTTAATTGTTCGGTTTAGGGCAAGATTAAGCCAAACTTTATAAACCATCTTATTAAGAGACTTCTCAGGGAGATATGTAAATAATTCCAAGTAGTTTTCAAGCAGAAAAATCACACTTTATTTTGAAACGAAGAACATGTTCTCTAGAAAAAGACTGCCCCTTTAGTTGAATTCGTTCAAGGCAAGATTAATCCAAATTTTATAGATCCATATTACATCTTATTAGGCGATAAGGTGAAAGATATCAAAAGTATCGGGAAACTTAAATGAACAAATTAACCCGGAGACTTGTAAAATAACACTTCACTGTTCACAGCATCAGGGAATTAAAAAATATATATATTCCGGAATTTTCTAAGACAACACTGCACTGTTACAACGACAGTGAAAACTACTAAGATGTTGACTCATTAGAGATATTCATACCCAATTTAACACAATTTCGTAAACCAAATTCTTTTGAGGGTAACCACACTTTAATTTAAAATTAAAATTACAATCCCATTGGTGTATAAATTGTTTATTTCATTACAAAAATGTTCTAATTGTCTTTTCATAAAAATAAAAACTTGTAATCCTGCTGGCGACTAAAACTAGTGTTTCTTAGTATACGCATTGCAAAAAGCAAGTATAAAATAGCGGAGATTACAATATTGAGCTTACACGATGGATGGTCATGTGCGTAAGATATTTTTTGGACGGAAATAGTTTTCCAGGCTTAAGATATGTTTCGAGTCGTTTACAGAAAGGCACTTCAATTCCTTTTGCTCATTTTACACAAGACTGTCCATAATTCAATGCAGGGATTTTGTACAAAAGGTTTCTTTGCAGTTAAAGTTGTGCAACTCCAACGGTTTAAGCGAATATTGATTACAAAAATCTTGGTTTTTTAAATATTTGGGTTACTGGGGTATGCGTTTTACAGATGGCGTTGAATAGCGTCAAGCAACGGACTCAGAAAATATTTTTTAGACTACAGAATTTGTAGGAGGTATAAAATTAATCAACATGCTTACTCTTTGCACATGAGTATATTGGAGATGAAACCCATAATGGTTGCTTTCATTAAAGAAAGAGAACTATTATACTTCCGAGTAACAGAGTTTCAAGAACTATCGGGGGTGGCACAGAAATCGCATTGCGATGAATGGGGGTGAGTTTCTAATGTGCACCAATATAAATTTTACAAGACTTGACGCTGGAGTGTATTTTGGGGTACTCCTGCATATCGAACACTATTTGAGTTTTGCGTCAATAAAGTCTTATAAAATATAAAGGGGGTTAAAAAACTTAAAAACCAAGTTTTCTGTTATCAACACGCTTGCTCTTAACTAATGTTCACCCAAAAAATAGGGCTTTCAAATTTAAGAAATCCCTTCTTGTCTTGGTACAGTCTTGCGGCAAAGGAGATGTGGCAATGGCTTCAAGTGGAGGAGACAGATCCAACTATTGCCGCAGGAGTTGCGCCACAAGCACGGAAACCAGTGTGCCAGAAAGGACCGCCATCCAGCCGAGGCGATGGACGCCCGCCGAGTTGCAGCCATCCTTGCTGTTGCACGTGCAGAACTCCATGAAGATGTTGTAGCTGCCGGTGCGCATCAGGCAGAAGCGTTCGTCGCCCTCGATTCCGGGCTCGCCCATGTAGGCGCAGCTCCGGAAGTAGCGCCACTCCCCGTGCACCTTCTGCCGGATCTTGCGGCACATCGTGGGTCGCACGCCCTTCAGGTGCTCCAGCTCCGGCGCCTGTTGGCAGTCCGTAATGGCCAGGGTGCTATTGTCGAAGGGATCCCCGCATTTGGGATCGTTGTCGCTGCGGCAATCCCAGCATTTGATCGCCTGGCCTGCAAAATTCAGTCACACATTTTAGGATCTGTGTGCGGTTGCGCAGGCGCACTTGGAGGAACACCTTCAGGCCAATTACTCACCCACTTGAAGCAGACAGCAGAGCACAACCACGGAAAGGACACATTTCTCCAGCGTTTTCATCTTATTGTTTGTTATTTGTATTTTTCGTTTCTTTTCAACTGATTGAAATTTTGGGCGTGTAAATAGTGGTGTGACCGTTCCTGCAGTGTTCAAATATGCCATCTTAAAATTATGTTTTATCGCAGACACACACCAGGGTCAAGAACTTTGATAGAAACCAGGGTGGCAATATTGCTATAACATGAATTTTACATTTTCTACATTACCGTGTATTAAAAATTGTTGGTTTTTAAACCATCTGCTTTTCAAAAAATATTCGTTCCGCAAACATATCATGCAATATATGCAAATTTTGACTCAAGACCTACTTATGGTTTAGCATGTGGAAGAGCCCAAAAACTGTTTCTGAAGGTCCAACATCATTTAAAAATTCAATCTGACTCTGAATAGATTAGCATTCCTTGTTTTTCAGCCATTGAAAAGAAATATATGTACATTTTATTGTAAGCGTTCGATTGTAAGCTAACTTTGGTAAAAAATAAATTGGTCTCCTAAATTCATAAAAAGATTAGAGTTAATAGCATTGATTCTAAAAAGTAAAACCAGTTTACAAAATTATATCGTCAAAATGCAACACAGAGGCCTTGGAGACCGGTAAAGTTGAGCACCTAAAATGGTAGCTATTGCCAAAAAAGTAAAAAAAGTTTTCCGCGTATTTCAAACAAATTTTATAACTTATTTCGAATTATGATAAACGGATTTCGCTTATCTAAGACTTAGTTAACCTACTAACCTAATATAAACCGCCTGACACTTTTTTCAAAATTTGTTGACCAATTAAATTATTACGATTTAAAAAGGAGAGAAGATAAATAAATTACTTTCTTTCACATAATTAAAAAAAAGAGGGTTGTCACCCAGAGCACACAAATTACGAATTTGTGGCTTAGGTATTTTCTAGCTCCCACGCAAACGGTCACACCTGGGCTAACGTTTGTAGGAATTTGTTGTTTTTTGTTTAATCGTATTTTGTTTAAATTGGTCAGAGCGCACAAAGCAGTTTTAAGTAAAATATGAATGTCCTAATCCGATCCACCTTCCTCCTGCTCACACTGGCTATATGCGGTGGGTAATAACGCCCCAGTCGTAAAAATCCCAATAGGCCACCTTTTAATCTCGGCTTTTGGGTGTGGCTTAGGCAAGTGTTTTCGAGTAATTGATATTAATCAGTGAACTATTGCAGGCAGCTGGGCCATTCGGTGCTACCAATGCTCCTCGGACCAGGATCGCAAAGGATATGACAGCTGTGGGGCCTACAAGCGATTCAACAGCACGGAGCACATCGCGATTGAGTGCAACAGCGACGAGAGCCACATGCCAGGATCCTTCTGCATGAAGGTGGTGCAGCAGGGACCCCGAGGATTTATCTGTGAGTTGTGGAGATCCTTACTGGAACCCCTAGCTTATCTCTTCGTAATGCGGTTATTGTATTCCAGGAAATCCCTGTTTTAAAGTTTTTATAGTTACTTATGAGAGGTAGCTGTAGTTGTGTTTCCACAATTATTATACAATTGAATAGGGTCTGTTCACCCCTTAACAATCCTCACTGGGTTTTTCAGCTTATTACTTTTTAGTGGAATTTTTGAATCGACAGTCGTTCTATGTAGCAAATGTAGCACCGTAAATTTAGCCAAGTTGATCTAGACTTGTCCGTCTTTCAGCCCGTCCATCCCTTTTTAATTAAACTAGTTTCGCCTTTGGTAATGGTATACAAATTAATGTGAAAAGTTATAGGTTTTAATTTGATTAAAATCGGGTGACTATGTTATAAAGCTTGCAGGAAATTATGGGAAAATATAACTATTTAGTTTTTTACTTTAAAAACACTAGACAAACAAATTATATAGCTGGCATAGAAACTGTCTGATATTTATACCCATCATAAACAACTAAACACTATGGCATGGGCAATGTATAATAAGTAATATCGAAAATGCACGAAACTTTGACCTTCATTTGACTTAAATATTGTATTGAACTATGTTCCACCAATGCGAAATTACACTCAATTAATTTAAAATCACCATTTATTCTCCAGGGGACGGTCGTTGGCGTCAGGTCATCCGAAGATGCTCATCCGTTTCCGATACCGGAGTTACTGGTGTGTGTAATTGGGGCGTCTACGAGAACGGCGTTTACTGGGAAGAGTGCTACTGCTCCAGCGACAGCTGCAATGGCGCCAGCCTGATCCAAATGCACGGATCCCTGCAGCTACTATTAGGCTTCCTGCTGATCGGCGCTGCCTCCAGGATTCTTAGAAGTTAAAAGGAGAACCAGGCTTACCCTCGCCACCAAAAACAGACAAAAAGTGCCTTCTCACACCTCTCTTTTTACTAATATCTAAGCTGCGAATGACTTTTTCATAACAGAAACCGATTCCGTCCACCTTTTCATGTCTAAAATTAAGTCAAAAAGTTCTACGATAAGTTATAAAGGGCAACTTTGCGGTAGGCCAATATGTAGACCTCAGATTTTAACAAGTTAAAATAACATAAAAGCAAAGTAGTCTGTGGTTTGTAAAATGTTGTTTAAATAATGTAAAAACGAGTGTTTTCATCCGACATTCCTGTAGTTTTATTGCACATAAAACGTAAAGTCTCGTCCAAGAAAATTAACAATTTAAAACCAACCGAACCATTCATAAAGTCTGATAAAAAAGTACTACAAATTGTTCAACACCTTCGTACTTTTTTGATAGTATTAAAAAAAGACGACCCAAAAGAAGTTCAGTTTGCGCACACCCTTTTTTATGAGTTACTTAAAAACAGGAGGCTCTAAAACTAAAATACAACTATCTTACAGCCATCTTTTTCCAGAGGTTATTTATTTTGCTTTTATAATTATTCACAATAGAAATGTAACTTTCATATCAAAACACAATTGTACACATCAAAACGATAGATAAACACCGACAATCAAAATATGCATATGATAAGTATATAAAAACGTTTATTTATCATCTTGATTTAAGGCGCAACCAATTTGCGTTTCCATAAGTGTTTTCAGACCATTTTCCGACCATCCAGCTTTTGGATCTTTGGCCACTGCTGTGAAAACGGTAGTGGAGCCGTCCTCAAATGTTTTCATGGCATAAAAGGACCTTCCCTCCTCCAACCAAATTCGCATTTCATCCATAGAAGGTGCGGCCGATGAGGGAAACTTCGAATCATTACCAAAGTTTTCTCCATACTAAAATATAGTTATCGTTAACTTAATGATAGATGTGCATCAGCAAACTTACCCATTGCCGATATAAATCCACTGGCTGGTTCTTTTGGGTCCACCTTAGCACTTTTAGATAGAACACCATAAATTTGTGCACATTCTCCTTGATCCTGATCGACGGAGCCTGATGGAGCCTAGCCAGCTCTTCGAGGGTGCTTCGGCATATCTCGCGATCCTTAGGCCTTCCGAGGTTCTGACAAATGGCCAACGCAATGCGACGCAGGGACTCGAACTCCTCGTCTAGCAGCTCCTGCCTCGTCATGGGAAATTTTGTGGATTCTATAAACTTAATAAGGTATTTCCAAATCAGAGTGAAAATGACCGGCCGTGTTTGTAGTTATTGGAAAAGGGAGCTAGAAACAGCCTTTCATTAAATCCTTTACTTTTTAAAACACTCAATAGTAAAACAACCAAAAATTTTCTTAACTTTTATAACATTTATTTTTGATTTTGCCATATTGTTTCCTTTACAATATTTTAATTTAACTTTAACTTACTTTCAATGTTTTATATTTCGTATTAAGGTGTTTTCTTTTGGTTTTTAAATACTTTTCATTATACGTATTGCCCAACTGTATGAAGAAGAATTGCGCGTCTGTTAACACTTTCCCAGCTTAAAATAGTACGCTAAAATTTCCTTTTATTTATTTATTTGTTATATCAGTATATGTATCATCTTGTATACTAAAATCGACTCTTTGCTATGCTTAGATGTAAATTTATAAAGGTTATATGACGATGAAAACCATGTAAATTTAACTACGAAGCAAAAAATAATAATTATTCTATGAATGAGTGCAAAGAGAAGAAGGAAAAATGCAATTTAATTCGCTAGGTGCATGAGAGATAAATAAGATTTGTTAATGCCAAGTCCCTAAGGGTTCCGACGGACTCTATGAGACCCATCGGACCATCTGGCTGTCTACAGTTCTTCTATACAACTTTCTTTTTCGATCCGAACGAAGTGAGAAAAATTTGCTCAATGCTGATCCCTTTTCGGTTTTTAAAACGATGGAGATCATGGATGATGGTATAATGGATGGGTGTATGGTTAAAAAGCCGAAAATAAAACATTATAACATACACATGAAGGTTGCGTTTATGCGGTAGAAAAGTTGAAGATGATGGGAAGCCTTTGAAGAAAATTGTAAAAAATTATAATCCTTGGATAGAATAGTTAAATAAAGCCAAGCATAACAATAATATAATATTTTTTATACTTTCTCACATTCAAGAACTTAAATTTTAAAACCAGATTTTGTTTTCAATGGGTTGTAATAAAATCAAAGAACCGGTATAAAAATTAGTTGGTGGGATTTTTCTGAGGCTTTGTTCCTTTTATAATACTCAGGTTGTTTTAAAAATGTTGGGTTCCAGAAAACGATTTTAAAACTACTTGCTGCAGGAATACAATGCACTTTCATCCGCATAAACGCTTTTAATATATTAACAACTTTGACAGACACATACACACCAACATTATTTAAGACTATATTAAACATTAAGCTGTTTGTTTTTCGCTAACTGTTTGTTGTTGCTCTAAGACTGGGTAAACAAAATCACAAGTTAAGCAGGTCGGGGTGGAGAATCCGTCAGACTACGATGGGTGTACGACCATCCAGGGTTTTGCTATCCGTCAGATTCGATGACAGCGAACAGGATGTGTTGTTATCATCCTCGAGGACCTGCAGATGATGCGGCGGATTGTGCAGTTGCACCTGCTCGGTGATCGTGATAGCATCACTGCAGGACAGCATTGGTGACTCCAAATTCTGGGGCATCAAGAGCAGACCACTGGGATGAGCCGGAGATGGAGTGTGGATCGCGTAGAGGGAGCTACTGGACGTGGAACTATCGCTGGAAAATGGCAGCAGGAGCTCCACCTCCACCGGTGGCGATGGGCTGTTCACCTGGGTAACCATCGTCTCTTCTTCGCTGCTGGTCAGCTCATTCAATTGGGCCACCGTTTGATGGATCCTCACGTGCTCCGCGTCATCCAAGTCGTTGAGTTGGTAGTACAGGTTCAAACTATCATCCAAAATGGGCGCAAAGAGGCGGCGGAACTGGGCGATCAAGGCCGCCTCCTCTGATCCTGGCTGCTCTCCCTTCAGGGTAATCATGTCCTCCGATTCCGATTGGTGGAAATTAAATTTAATGGCGTCCTCCACCAGGGTGGTGGAGCCCTGCCTCCCATCGACTTCTATTGAGCAATCTTTAACACTTCGTTGACCTCGTCAGACTTTGCCCTTGGGCGATTTTAATTTCGTTGGCGTGCTACTGGAAAAGAAATAAAATTT